>NW_009930426.1:14767-62290 GCF_000696875.1 Nestor notabilis | reverse complement strand
CAGCAGGATCCTGTATGTAGTTCCATTAAAAAGGTGTTCTATTAATTTTTCCTGTGTTAGGAATGTGCTTTTCGGTGTAAACAGGTATGGTCTGGGCTAAAACTCTTGCCTCATGAAATATGTTGCCCTCCCATCCTTTCCCTTACAGAAAGAGATAAAACTACCTTTCCCTGTCCTTCTTCCATTTTGAGCCCTCATGTAAAAAGGTGTGTGATTTTGGAAATAACAATAACTATGATATCTGACTATGCTTTAAACATTTAGATGTAAGCATCTGATAGAGCACTAGGGTTCTACATGAAGATTGCAGAAGAAATCTCCCAGAAGGTCTGTGATGAAAGTGAGGCACATAGTGGCCATGATGCTAGTTCACATCTAAAAGGGTACAGCCCTAACAGAGGCAATAACGAAGAAAATAAGACAGCAGATGAAACAGAAGATTCTGCCTGAAAACATTTTGTTAAGTAAAAAGAAATAAAACCTTCAAATTCAGGATCAGTCAAGAGATTAAAAAAAATTAATTTAAAAAAAGAAAAAAAATAAATCTGAGTTTCTGTTGCAGTGCAATTGAAACACGAGCGACCACATCAATGATAACCAGAAGTCAAAAAGAAACTAAAGTGGAAGCACTACAACTTACCCATGGCTTCAGAGTCACTCAAACACATGTTTCTACTTTCTGACAAGTACACCCTAATTTTTCGTACTCTGGTAGCAAAGGAAAGCAAAACACAGAAGCTACAAATCTAGACGTCGTCTGAATCTGCCACAAAATCAATCTTGAAAATTGAAGTGAGAAATGAAGCCAAGAACAGAACCTTCTCGCAGTGTGTTTATGCAGGTGTGCCATCTGGTGGAGAGGTTTCACCCTCTGATGTCAAACCTCTGTAATGGATTTTTATTATCTTAAAATACAGACTAAGATTCAGCAGCAGTTTTTCAAACTGTTGAAAAGACCATGTAAAAGATACTATATCACAACCAAGGAGGGCAAACAGCAAGGACCTGAACATCTTAATTCAACAGTAACTTCTAAAATATACTCTCAAGTATATCAGCAATTTATAAGTGATGGGAACAATCACACAACATACAGGATCTGATACAAGTTGTTACCTCAGTCTGAAGACAAATATCCCCCATCTGCAAGTCAACATAGTTTTAGAATGAAGGTTTCTAATCCAGCTGTTGAGACACGACAGCCTCTTAACTGACCTGCTGCAGACTTCATGAGCACAAGAAGAAAGGCAAACCATCTGCCCACCATCCTGTTGAACAGCAGACTATAAATGGAGTTCTCAGGAAAATTAAGAACAGGGAAAGCATCTGTTTCTTTGCCCATTTCCACCTTAGGAATCTTTTGGGCTGGATGTAGTTTTCTAGCACTGCAGGTGAACTGTTAGCATCTGTGTGGTTTTGGTGAGTTCCATACATCTCACTCGGCGCTGCATGAAGAACCACTGCCTTTGGTTTCTTTTGAACCTGTGTTCATGTTCATTCTGCACTCCCTCATTCTGGCACCAGGAGGGACAGCAAACAATCAACACCCATTTTTTCCATGTCATTTACGACCTTGTAGGTCTCTGTAACATATCCCCATTAAAAATTCCTCCCTTTATCACATTTTTCTCCGGAAACAGAAATACTAGTTTACTTAATCCCTGATACGGAGGTTATACGAGAAATTATTACCAGTTTTCTTTCCTGCCTTCTCTGAACCTTTAACAGTTCTAGCCTACCCTTTATGAGATGAAGAACCAGAACTGCACATAGTATTCAAAAGACAGAGATGACCCAGGCATAAAGACATCCCTTCTATGTGAAGATAATGTCTGAGTTATGCTCTCCCTCTCTGCTGTGTAGCCCTGGATATACACTGGATTTCACCTGCCTGTCATTCTACTGTGGAGCCACTCTCTTCAAAACTACCATTCAGTATCAGCTCTTGCCTCTACTATCCTGAATATCTCTGCATCACCACCAAAGTGTGTTACCTCACTGCTTATCCTCTTTTCCCAAGTAACTTGTGAGTATGCTGAACACTGTAGGATTGCAGAAATCTACAGGTAAGCTCCTCATTCTGCAAGGACAGATCAAATGCTCCACTGCTTTTCAATTTTTCTAACTGGTTTCCATTTACGCTACAGCTACACAGTTTCTTCTAAAATCTTTGGTAACAGACCTTATCAAAAGCCTTTTGGAAACGCAAATACCCTGCATCTTTGGCCAAAGCAATTTTCAAACTAGGAAAGAGGAATTTTTCAGTAATAATAGGTCTTGTTTTAATATTACCATGCAACTGTTTTCACCTGTGCCTTATCCTAGGTAATAAAAGGGTCGATTCTTTAAAAAGCTCAGCGCCAGCTTAACACATCTGTGCATTAAAACATCTGTGCTTTCACCATATGAACCTTTGTTTCTGGCTAACTGGAGGCCAAACAAAGATTTTCGGTCCCCAAATTCCAGTGCTAAATGTTCACCATCAGTCTTTGAAGCACAAAGCTGACACCTGCTTGTTTCCAGGTAAGAAAAGGATGAGCATATGTTCTCTTCACCGCTGCATCTTTCATGGTTTAAGATATACAGTGTCTTCAGAAAAAATTGCATTTGTAAGGTCTGACCTTTTGCATTAGAAACGTACTTGTAATTCAAGACAGGAATATGCCCCGTACTGAGTGGAAACCTTACCACACCTGCTCCACCGGAAATTGCAGATGCACTTCTGCTACAGACAGGGGAAAAATGGCTATGTCTAAAATATATAAAGTTAAATGCTTACTTGGCTTTAAATGGGGAATCAGAGACAGCATTTTTTGCTTCCATCAAACTCTCATATTCCTTTGCCCTGGAGGAGAAAACATTCATTATTATTGACTATTGTCTAAAGAGTACAGTATTAGTACCAGAGAGGTAATTCTAACCTTTGGGTTTTTCTTATACCAAACCACAGCATTTCTGTCAATTCTGCCCTGTCATAATCCATACTAGCACTTAACTATTGGCCATTAGTGATTTATGACTAATATTATTACTTTAGAATAACATCAGTACACAAATGCTGTATTTAAGTTGACTTCCCCTATGGCAGAAAATGGTACAAATGATGTAAAAACTGAAGTAACCTACTGCTTATTGTAAAATTACCACATTCCTCTGACTGATCAAAGTATTAGTAATTTTGACATGCAGTGCAGAACAGAAATTATGCATCCCAGAGATTATAATTAACACAAATAATTGTTACATCTACACGCACAGGAGCATTTTTAATGTAACTAATGACTGTATTGTAACATAAAGAACCTTGCTAAGCATACAGCACAATACCTCCACGAATTATTGTTTTACTGCTGGAAACAGAAACACAAAACTTTAGCCCCCTAAAAGTATTATTTATGGTGGCCTTACGCCAAAAAGCAGAAAGAAGGAGACAAGACTTTTTCCCACTGCTTTGGTTTGATTCCAGTCAGCCTGTGTCAACAGGTGAAAATCACGACCAGCTCATCCACAAAAACAGGATTCACAGTGGTAATGCCATAACCTTTTTTTAACAACATACACACACAGAGGAAAATGAATCCAGACACTACACTGATGCAGAAAAATCCAGTTCTCAGAGACAGAGAGCCCTGTGATGAAGCAGCATCCACCAGGCATTAAAAGCATGTAACTGTTAAAAACATTTGATCCACTAAAATTGCTCTTTCCATTATGATTCTGAAACGAAGACTTCACAGACACAACACGTATCTCTGGAGGCTTTGGGAAGATCCGCTGCTCAAGCCTCTTGAGGTTGTGTTCTCGGATGAACAAGGGACAACATCCTTCATGGCTTGGAAAATTCTGCACATAAACCTGTACACACACGTGAAGGACACTGAACTAGCACGCTGGGCTTACACCAGTGATAAGGTTTGGGATCTCTATGTCTCTACCAAGAGCACCTGTACCAAGTTCCAGAGAAAAGTGCCTTTTGTCCCCCTCAGGACACAAGCAGAAAAAAAGCCTGCCCCCCAAGGAAACTTTCATGCACAAAAATGGTGCCTACTATTAATCTTCAAGGTATTCTGCATATTCACTGCTGTCAGTTGACATTCTTGTCAACTTTACCAATGTTCAATTTGTTTTTTTCAAATCTAAGACTTTTACAATGCCTTCCAGCGGAAAACTTTGCTGCGCTGCAAAGAAAACAGTTTAAAGACTTAAATCCTATTATTTCTCTTACAGACACATACTGAACGATTCTTTGTATTTTCTGTTCACCCAAGTGGATCAAATTTCCCTTTGGCTTGCTTAACCTACACAACTGATGCTACATGCAAATATTGGTACATTACCACTAGCTCTGATTTGTGGATCATTAATAAAGCTATTCATCACAACTGAATTTAGTACTAAACATGAAGGTGAAATTCCTTTATTAACCTTGTGCCTTCCTGCCTGCCTTTTAGCCAGAAACAACACATTTCAGCTCTGAGTTTGGTACAGACAAGTCAGTCAAACATGAATAATAACCTTAAATATCTGTTATTAAATGAACATGACTGGAGTGCTATAAATCCACTGCACAGCACATCTCAAGTGTATATACTTCCTGGCTGGTAACTACCCCTCTATTGCTTGAGGTTAGCTTTCATCAAGCCTTCTTTTGCCACATGGGTACCAAAGTATTCTCCTGCTAGCAGCACATCCATGTTAGCCTGAGATAATTTACTTAGCTATATATCAGTCGTTACTATAGCACCAGTTTAACGGCTAAGGGTTATAAATGTAATTAATAAGACTAACAAAACTTCTCAACATATCTAATAACCCACTGATCACAATTTGTCCCCTCATTCACCTTTGCCCTTCATTGCTTTGACATTGTAATAGTGATTTAAGATCTAGAAACTCAGGAGAGCAACAGGAACCTATTTGGATATAGTTAGTTATGGTTTTTTTCAAGCTTCACAGCTTCCTAGAAACTGAAATGAATGTATCATTTCAAGTCTTGAGGTACAAGGGAGTTTGTTACAACTATTTCTTTTTCTAGAGAAGAGGAATAATTGCAAGTATGTACTAAACTATGGCTTGCGGATAATGTGTTAACACCTGGGAAACTATGTGACTAATCAACACCAAATACTCTTCACCTTCAAATCATCCAAAATAAATTAAGTACTTTGACTATATATTCCACTTAAGTTCTGAATGGATTTTGAGCAGTAAAGTCCCCACCATCTGGTGGTAGCACTGTCCAGGCTGCTGTGCAGAAACACAGTAGATGTTATCTAAATTACTTAATTTAGTATTTCATATTGTAACTCTGAGGTTATTGCTTTAATTGCTTTAGACACATAACTTAAGATAATCCTCTTTCATTTTCTGAACATGGAAAATCTGCTCACCTCACCAGTAACAAGCTTACATGCAGGATCCAGGCATATGGCTATTACTGTCACTCAAGTGTCCATTTTAGTAACTGTAGAAGACTGGCAAGACTTGCATGACTAAAAGTAATTTGCAAAATGGATTCCACCAACCCCCCCCCCCCTAAATCTTTTAATTTTCAAAAGGGGTTCCCCCCACCCCCCCCCCCCATCCATTTTTTGTTTGAAATTCCATGGAAGAACCTTTGCTTCATACTGCTGCTGGACACTTCCATTAGTAATTCTTTTGTGTTAACATTAGGAAAGTCATGGTGAAACCTTCATTTTAACTCTCAGTTATCATCTAGGACAGTAATGCCATTGAAAGTTTAGTCACCCTTTAAACTAAACCCAAGCTTAAGGAACACGAATTTCATGTCTCGTCAATGTAACTCCTCTTAGATTTTGAAACCTTCACTGTATTTTTCAATGGTCTATCACCTTTGTAAAATGATGCCCCTTTATTGCTGTTTTAACTACAATTCCTGATGATGAATATGCTGACTCACCCAGCAGCCTGACACATGAGAATGCAAAATGTCCTGAAAAGTTTTAACTATCAGTGCCAATAAATTATTATTTGAGCTTGTATTCCTAGCTCTGACAAATCCTTGACCAAATTCAACAGAAGCAGCTGTTGAGAAAGCTTTAAAGTTGGACCCAATATCTGCATTAAATCAACAGGTAATATGAATAACTCTTTATCTCGAGCAATCAGAAACTGGAAGAATACGTTATCCAGTTTCAACAGTGTGTTCTAATGGGGTACTCAGACAGTGGATTTGCTTATCCAAAGAGGAAAACAACCAGAAACAGCCATACATTGTCAAGGTACTGCGGTTTTGAAGGCTAACATGTTGTTACTAGCACTGTTATGAGTTAATAAAATATCCCATTTTTACTGTAGCTCTAAAAATCCATCCAGGTGCTTTTCTCTTATTTGTAACCCTTCTTGCTTAAAACCAGTCAGAGAACGTAAGTAACAATGATTCTTACCTTCTGAGAAGTATGTTCTTTGCAAAAATATGCTATAATATTCAGTTAAGTATTAATCTCAGCTGGGGACTATTCAGCTATGAAGACTGATGCTGCCGGTTCATGATATAATGATGTCCTGCATATCATACAGATTTGCAGGTGTCACTTTTTAGACTAATAACGAATTGCAGGTCTGACAACTCACTTGCCATCTTAAGATATTTTTAACTTTCTTTTTGTTGTGACAGGCAACAAAAAATGATTAAATTTAGTCCTGGGATTTGACACTACAGCAGGCTGCCTTCTATTTGTTGATTACTATTGATTTTCTTTGATACTTCATTTAAAAATCAATAGCTAGAAAGAAAAATAGGCATGGTTTACACAAATTTAAACATGCTATTGTATGCTAGAAGAGGCTACAGTTTTGGCAGGGCACTGGCATTCAATTATGAGAAAAGCTCTTAACAGGTGAAACCAAGGGCTCCAGATCAATATTCAGTTTTCTTTCTCAATCAGAGAAAGTGGCCATAAATTTGGCTCATCAGTGTTATTTTCAAGACACTCCCAAAGCAAATAATTTCACATTTTTTTCAGCTTTCCATGGCACTCATACTAAAGGACAAAAGGTAAAGTTTAGAGCAAAATGTAAAGAAAAAATAAATCTAACAGAAATCTGTACTACCTGGAGTTCATCCGTGCCTTTAGCTTCTTGGCTTTCTTTTTAGTCTTTTGCTTCTCCTCTCCATCTTTTAATGGTTCCACAGGAACAGAACTCTCTATCACAATATCCACAATGTATTTCTTTAATGAAAGGTGCTCCTGCAGAAAAAATTGAAATAATATTTGATCTTACAGTATGCGACTGAGGTTATAGATCACCTTCCCAGGAACCAACAGTGGTGAGTATTTAACAAAAGCTTAAGAAAAATGATGAAAAACTTTAAACCAGATTTTGAGTAAGAAATTATTGTACACTGTAGAGAACACATAATAGGTATTTTGGAATTAGGGAGAATACTTAGTGAGAGAAGAAGAATATTGTCCCTTATTTGCAAGAAACTATTACTTAGCAAGTATGAACTCCAAGTTGACATAATCTCCTCTTCTCCAAGCTGCTGTTTACAGCTACATGAAGCCAATGCCCTGCCCTACCAACATAACTCATTACATTAAACGAACTAGCCCTGGTTTGTGGTTATAACTCTTCATGCAAATCTAAACCTGTCTTAACTTTTTATTAAAATATATGGAAACTATTCACTACTTCAATGGTACCATTTATTGATGGGAATATTACTTCTCCTCTCACATTAACCAATTTGCAGTTAAGTAAAATATCGGTAAAATCTCAGTTGTCCACAGAAGAAACATTTTAATTATGAAATAGTTTGGTTTTGACATAATAGCATGCAAGAAAAGGGAATGCGATCACAGCATGTGATTGTAAATAAATGCTTTGTTTCAAGATTAAAAAAAAATGTAACAAGAACTTCCCTATTTCCCCAGAAGAACTTTCACATTTATAGACCACCCATATACAGTTCAAGGTCTACATATTTATCAATCAGAGACAAATAACCAACAGAGCTATTCTCCTAAAGCTGTTCTCGATTTTGATTGACCTATGCTGTCCATGAACAGACATGTAGGTGCCTGTAACAATTCCAGTGACCAGTGGACTATCCAGAAACTACATGTGCAAACAACCCCACCCGCCCAAAAAACAGATGCTGAGCACATGATGAACTATAGGTAACCACTGCTTTGTAAGATAATTTCTACTTGAAAATGATTTGTGCCACTATCAGTTGTGGTTATTCCTTCCTTTTGCTACAGGATCCTTATAATGCAAAGTAAAAGGTGAAGTGTTAAAAGATTTATAGACAATATTTTCCAGAAAACAAATTATATTTTCTTTCACTGATTCAGGAAAATATGATGCCTGTTGAAAACAAAATAAATCTCTGCGAAATTTCCTGGAAAAAGACCGTTTAGTTTTTGTAAAGCATCGCTGCATGATCCAACCCAGCAATATATATTTGGTCAAAGGAGTAATTGAAATTTCCATTTTAAATCATATGAATGCAAAATTAATACTGAGTATTGGACATAAGAAGACATCAAGCATAATAATCTAAGCAAATTCTAAATGTAACACTGACTTTAGCTTTGATACACTGCTGACCCTGTATAACCCCCCAGTACAGCCAGTTTTTCCTCAATGTATTGTCCAAGTGATCAAACCACGGATACCGCTATCTCCATATGTAACATAATTTTTACAGCTTTTGTAAGCATTGCCCCCCTCCCTTTTAATATTATCCTTGTAATTTCAGCATGATGTGCTTAAAGGAGAACTTTTCTTAAGGTATCTTGAAATGTTGTCACCTTTGAGCATGACTCAGTAGTACAAGACTAGCAAACCAGTTCTTGATGAGTTAGCTCTTTAACCAAGCGGTAGTAGCACAGAACATAAACCATCCCAGTGCAGGTTAAGAAACCCCCATCCATTTTTGTCTCCTTAGAGATGTATCCCTCAACACCCATTTAATAATAGCTTTTCCCTCAACCTCTCTTTTTGAAAACAGAAACCTGCTCATAAGGTTGCAACTTCACAGGGAACTGCTGAGTTTGAGTTTTCCAATGCTAAGAAAATAAAGGACTTCCTCAGAATACACTGCTACTGCTCCTGCTTTGCTACCAAGCTTCAGTGTACTTAACCTGTGTGGATGCTCAGTTATTAAACAAAACATATTAATTACTTCAGTGGGATTTCAGAGGTACATCCTTGCTTTCCAAACTGAACTAGTATACCTTAGCACTGTACTTTACTTCATGTCATGCGAGCAAGATGAAGCACTTGTAACATGTAAAGCTAACAATGACTATTACTATAGCTCTACGTCTTTGTTCAACTGTGAAACTGGATTTTTGGTTCATCAGATCTTCAAATCATTTCCTACATCCTTCAAAGTGACAGCAGAGCAAAATGAAGTTAACAATGCACTTGGAAATGGCCTTACAGAAGGGGCAGAACACCTCCATCCAGGCATGGTCAGCCTGCAGTCCTCCTGTTGCACTGCAACAAGCAAACATGGTATCAGACTTCTGTCTGTGAGAAGTGAGACAAAGCCTTGTGTCCCCCTGAGCAGCCATTCATGGCTCAGCAGATGCCTTGAAGAGAACTGCAGGGTTCAACAAGCACACTCATTTATCACCCTGTGAGGGCTGAAAGAGCGCTCTCTCTCGCTGTCAGCAGCATGCAGGATGGTTACAGACCACTCCGTTCACATGAACCCCGGCACCTCCATGAACGACGTTTCTCAGAGTTCTCAGCTTTCACGTGTGGCAGTTTGGATTAATATCAGACTTCATACAAGCAGCTCATTAAAGCAAGACTACCTTACTTGTAAAGTAATAATACCTTGTGTCACAAAAACAATCACTTTTTGAAGGCACAGATCAAAGCGTAGGATTATCGCGGTGGGCAGATCGACACCATTCAGGTGTGAAACAAGTCTAACTAACAGCTTGGTATCGAATGACAACTGACATCTGAAGAGAGCTGCTGCCAGACCATGCTTCAGAGCAGCCTAGAAACATTTATTCCCATGTTTTATTAAGTTCCTTCCAGTTACCTGAAAAAACAAAGGTGTTTAAACCCACTGAGTCACACTCAAGTACCGTGTGTCCAATTCTTTCACTAACCAAATTCGTGACTCACTTGACCTGCACAACGGGTTGCACGGGTTAACGTACCATAAAAGTAATTGCCATGACTGTATGAAAGGGAGTGAAGCCAGTGCAGTGTGTAGAAAGCAAACTTTTGTCATCTTCTGAATGCTTTTATTTAGGCAATAATGAAACCATTCAATTTCAGGGTTTTTTTCTTTCTAATAAAGGTAATGCAGAACCACCGTGTAATCCAGTCACTTCCTCCTGAAAGCATTTATTTATTATTATTTTTATAGAAATATATGCTAAATGGAGTAAATATTTCTGAGACTAATTTACACTCTCTAAAGAGGAGTTCGGGGTTTGTCTTCATGACAATGTGAAGGAGGATTCCTTCATATTGATTCTTTGCTATGTTGAGCACATTCTGACCCCAAACCCTCAGATACTAGTGAGCCACCACATCTTTGGAGAATTTAGGCCATTATAAATGCAAAGCATTATTAATAAAGGCTCTTTTCTCATGAAAGCTTCTGTTAGTAAGATCTATACTCACACCTACCAAAAATGTTCATTGCAGTTTCAGTTTCTACACCAGCAATGCCAGTTTTAGATGTGCAATTTCGCTAAAGCTTTGTTTTAGAGACTTATGTATAATACAGTTGTTTTGCTGATCTTGTCCTAACAGAGTATTTTGTATCTCAGGATTAAAGCAGAACCAGCCATAATGGTCATTAAGCACCAGATTTCTGCCACTGTTTTTCACAACTCATCCTCTGAATGGCACAGCTGACACCAACTATGACTATGTCACAAAATAAGGTACCAGCTTTCAGGAAGATGGCAGAATCCATGCGACAAAGTCTGTCCTGTGCTGTGATGTGCAGCTGCAAAATATGGGAACAGGAATGGAATGCTGATTTCTTCATGATCATCCGTACGTATTGCTCTGTATGTGCTCGTACGGTGACGGCTCAGTGATGCATCAGAGTAGAAAATACTCCTGCTATTTCTCTCTACATGCATTCACCAAAACTAAGTTTTTTTACCTGTTTCCCAGAGGGAGACTGTCTCTTGCTGAAAAAGCTTATGAAACGTAAAGGTAACCTGGTAAATGTAAACGATTTGCTATTTAATGGCATCCTGTATGTGCACACGTTGTTATTTGACATAGCCATATAGACCGCTAAGAATTTCTATATAACACTGATGCCATTTTTAAAACAACCAAAATAAATTTCCTGTAAAAGTTTCAGCACTTCATTTACAAGCAAGGTGATAAAAACTAACATTAAATGCACATGTAAAGCTGCAGCCACCACAAAGCAGACATGACAGAAATGAGATTATTTACCAAAAATGTCTTTGCTTTTCTTCTCTGCTCCCTCCATCTCAACTGTTCTGACTTTTAGTCACTGAGAATCCTGAAACTTGCCAAACGCAACAGATGGGCCTCGTCTACAAACTACATGAGAAATCAAGTTGCCAAAACCATTAAAGCTAAAACTCTGAAGGGCACCCATGAAGTCACATTCTTGCTGGTTATTGCCTAGTCCCATCCAACTGCCAGAAACAGAAAAACCAGCCAGTTCACTTCGTATCTTGAAGTTCACAATTTCAGATGACTAAGCACTTCTTAGAACCAAGTTTTTCTCTATGCAATGACACGGCTTTTTCTTACACGAAACGTTTACATTATAAAGATTACAGAATTATTATCCATATTCTCTGAAATAAAGGACATTTTTCAGACTCCAGAACAAATATATGTGCAAAATTTTTCCATGAAAAGTGTAGCAAATACTACAAAATGCTGAAATGCTACGCAGTTGAGTACTGTCCATTTCAGTTTGGATGAGGAAAACCATACCATAAAAGCTGGATTCTGAACCTTGGTAATCTATATAAAATACAACAGCTGGAGAATAAATTTCCTGACACCCTCTTCATACAATACCCATACACAAGACTAGTACTCTTGACTAGCTCTCCCCATTTCATGTCCTGATCACAGCAACAACATCCATGTGTGATCCTGACAGATGGAATGCTGGCTATGTAATTATTTCCCAAATCAGAACACAACTGTAAAACTCTTTTCCTCCCTGATCTCTCTGCCTGTGACACTTCTGGCTCTCTGCATTACATATAAGCTACTACTCATTTCCCTACTCAGCAAATATTTATAGTAACTTTATTAAATCGTGATGGAAAGCACGCCAAACAGAATTCTTCCTAACAAAACTTCCTCATACTAAAATTAGGAGTGAGAATAACACAAATACTTATTTCCCTTTCTCTTCTTTTTAAGTAAGCATTGCCTTTTTATGGATTCTGCCTGCGGCAAGATGGCACAGGTAGGACAATACTGCAGCAGAGCATCTGTCATTTGCTCAAGCTGGGAAGAAAATCACAGCCTGGCGTTTGTTGCTGTAGGGCAGTCCTGACTTAAGATTCTTTGTTCTCTTGTGCTCCTGTTGCTCCTTGCTGGCTCTCACGAAGCACAATATTCCTCCTAATCCATAGTGGTAACAGCACGGGAAGGAAGGCTCTGAAATTCCCCCGGTCTGCAGCCAGTCAGCTGCTAGCAGAGATGGCCAGGATCATCACCCAGTATATCAAGTGTTTTCTGCTGTTTTCTAGAAGCTCCAGAAAGTCCTGTGCTACCACAAAGCAGCCCTGGAGTGAAATCCCATTGACTAGCAGCAGGCATGCGGAGGCCTGAGCTTTCCAGTGCTCAGTGTGTTTTATACAGAGTGTGACATGGGGTTCTTCAGCTGTGTTTCAGTTCTGTATAAACTAGCCAGTTTATCTAAGTGGAAAACCTTGCCAGCCACTGGACCCAAAAAAACTGTCCCCAAAACGACCTTCTTGGAATCCAAAAAGTTTATGGGTTTTTTTCTCTATTATTTTCATTTTCATTCCCTTCTGTATTTCTGGATTCTGGCCAGAACTGAAGCAGAAGAGCCAGAATACCGTAAGACTGGTTATTCTTATTATTTTTGTATTCTTTCCAACCTTGAATCCCCAAGTTTGGAAAGAAAAGGCATTCTTCTAAGTTTTCTAACCCAGTTCTGCAGACCAAGGCAACTTGAAAAATACCTCACTCTAGCTATTTATCTAAATTTGATCTTCAGCACTTCCAAACACTTGTTTTTCCTTGCCTTCCTACAATAAACATGAGGAATATTATAAAGAAATACTTGTAGTAGCTTAAATCACATAATAATTGCTATCATTCATTTACCATTTTAATAAAAAAACCTTAATAGCAAGCTGAGTGTTTTGTCTAACTGTAAGGTACATAAGGAACATATTCTAGCAAATCAATGGGTAACTATGCTGAAGTCTACATACATCTTCTGGATTAACATCTTTACCTGTTTCAAAATGAACAATATCCTGTAACTACATAAAATAACTAAAAAAATGCTTTCAATATTTATTACCACTGTCAGGACTAACAGTTTCTTACTTGTATATAATCACTTAGGGATGGATTTGCCAAATTCTGAAGACGTCTTTAAGGTTCAATTCTAAATCATGTTACCACAGGAATATTTGTTCATGATTTTATTACATGTTTCAACAAACCTCCTCAGTATTTGATTTTTTCCCCTCACAGCCGAGGACAATATTTAATATGGAAAACAGATGCTGAAGCTGACTATGAGTTATATCAAATGCAGAATTCAATTTTCAACATTATAACCAATGACAGCTTGAAACACAGTCATTAATGCTTAATCATAAAGAGATTAAATGTTTGTGATCAAACACTGTTACAATCCCACAAGTGATGATCCATTCTAAAATATAGAGAGGATTCAAAACACATTCATTAATGCTTGATCCTAAAGAGATCAAATGTTTGTGATCAAATACTGTTATCATACCACGAGTGATGATCCACTCCAAAACACACACAAGATTCAAAATAAGGAAAGTATTTGCCTGTTACCATTAACAGAGCTAATATTATTGTAACAGTGAAAAAACAGCTTGCAGAAATAAGGAAATGGATATTCATATATTACTTTATCAAAATCAAGATTTGAACTATTCACATTTCTATGCTAGAATGTACTTCAGAAGATGAGTGTAGAGCATTAAAAAAGCTTTTATTTCTCATGCAAAACTGAAGACTGACCTTTCATTGTAGAAGCAGTTTTACCTTCGCTTCGTTCATTTAAGATTAGATTTTTTAAATGAGAGACTAATACTGCTATTTAGCATGTCCATGGTACATACTATTTTTACTGCTAATACTTTTAGTGACCTTCCTTGTCCATAAATTCAATGATATGACAGCCTGCCACAAAGATAAATAGCAAATAATATCCTGGATAGTAAGTCCAGATATTTCTGGAGGTTCCTAATATCATTCCTTTTCCCACTTGTCACTCCAAAATGTGGGAAAGAAGGCAAAGGAAAACTCTTTCTTCCAGGAGAATGAGAACTGTGCATACTGGACATGGAAAGCACCACTCTGCAGATTAGGGAAGCAAGCTGGAAGGCACTGACATTATCATCTAGCTGCAAGGGCAAGCATGAGGAAGGTGGAAATGAGAGTGCAGTTGGCCCTGCCAGCAGTAGTTTTTCTTACTGGCTATGAATATTCAGGATATCCAAGTCACAGGGAAGAAAGGTGCAGCTGTTGGCAATGATCTATCACAATTAAAGACACAGCCAATAAACAATTAATCATCCACATTTTTGCCAAGAAAAACAACACTTTATAATGTATTACAGGTAAGAAGCTATTGCTGCACAAAGTGCCAAAAACCAGAACTGATGTATAGAGTTCTGAGAGACCTTCTGCAAACTGCATCATGGATTAAACTTTATAATTACACGATCACTCATGACAGCTTCTTGTAGGACAAATGTATTCACAGCAGTATTACAAGGCCAAAGTTCCTGTGCTGAAAAGACTACAGGTATCCAACAGATACTGAACATCTATAAACAAAACCGGACCACAGATGCCTGGCCTAGTTCCATTCCATTCCACGTGTAGCAAAACACAACTCCTCTCTAAAAATATCCTCCCTTCCTCAGAGGGAAAAAAAAGAAAATTGAGTACAGCAAAAAGCAAACTCAACTGAAAATATTATTGGGTTGGGGAGCTCTTGGTGATTTACAGATTGCTTCCACTGAGCAATAGGGAAGAAAAATGGGCTACTGTTGGAAAACTAATGATCAGACACTAGGAAAAAAAACAGTTTTACAATGAAGTCTATATTCTGTAACTCTGTGGATAAAAGAAACAGAAATATGATTCAACACATGACCAAACCATATGCACCACTCTATTACCCAGAAACTACGCGAGTATTATATGCCCGCAGAGCTAACTCAAGACCATCTCCTTGTACCACCATAGTCACAACTGACTGTCCAAATGAGACCGGAGTGCAATCAAACACCAGAATAAGACCAAGCCTGCACACTTGAGCACACAGAGTTGCTAGTTGCAAAAAAACCAGACTCCCAGGAAAGCCTTAATCCAGATCCTTCAGTAACAAAGCACAAGAGAAAAGCTTAAATTGAATGCTAAGGACTTTCAATATTTTATTCTGAATGAAACTCAGAATGCAGATGGCTAAAATCACACTTGGACTTCAGGAAAGCAGATTTGGACCTCTTCAGGGATCTGTTTGGTGGAATACCATGAGATGATAAAGTCCTGGAAAGAACAAGGGCCCAAGAAAGCTGTTAAGATTCAAGGATCACCTCCACCAAGCTCCAGAGTGATGCATCCCAACAAACAGGAAGTCTAGCAAAAATGCCAGGAGGCCTGCATGGATGAACAAGGAGCTCCTGGACAAATTGAGACACAAAAAGGAAGCCTACAGAGGGTGGGAGCAAGGACAGGAAGCCTGGAAGGAATACAGAGAATCTGTCCGAGCAGCCAGGAATATCTCAAACTCCTCTATTGGATGAAATGAAAAAAAAGCTGTTCATCTTTAGTGTTGTTATTTTCCATTCAGCTTAATCATATCTTTCAGATAGGTTACCAAAGGAGTTCAGAGGACACTACTCTTCATTTAAATAGATGAACTTTAAAACCTTCTGATTCTGAAGCGAAAAAACTTTTTGGTTTTTTTCCAGTACTGCTGAGGCTGAAGCAATAAAACAATCGTTACATATAATTTTAATGAAAACACTGTGAATTAAAAATAATCATTAAAAAAAAGTCCAGGCATCACCATGTCTCTGGCCAAGAAAGCTCCTTGAAAATACAGAAGAAAAAGAGCAAAGGTCAGACATGGAAACATTCCCACATTTCCTTCCCTCGGTAAGTTCCTCTGTAAGAAATAATGGAAGCAGCACACAACCTTCAGAAAACAGCTCGATTTCCTAAAGACTAACACCCCCTTGCCCTAAAAAGCTCTCAGAAATTCAAACGCACATGAAAATCAGCTTTGCCTCTGTGTTGTGATAGCTATAAACCTTCCATGTACCAGCCCAACTCTGCTTTCTCAGGCAGTCCCTCACCACATCCTGGCAAAAGCACAATCCTGCCAGCGCAGCAGTGCTGCTACCAGGGGAACCCGCCAGCACCGTTATGCACGTTGTAAATCAGACCCTGCTACACTCTAGACAGACCTGTGCTAGAAAAGGCTTGCACTGCAACCCCAGCCAACTTGACAAGCCACAGCAGAGAGCAGGCTGCAGCCACTGGCTAGCTGGGGTGTTTGTAAAAGCAATGCGGGTGGGCTCAACCATGTCCTTCTATAAATCCTCACGTTTTAATGCTGTCAGTCTTCAGACAACAATCACCTCTGCTCTATTATGGGATTATATTTTCACTTGATCTAAATATTCCTCTAAGAAATTGTTTCATTTATATTATGACAATAGAGTCTGTTTTCTTCCTTGATAAAAAAGTGCAGATTTTTCACATATGCAAACAAAGGTTCATTAATATTCCTCCGTTCTGCTTTGGAATACCTAAAATTCTAGCATGCACCTTATATAAATTAGCCAAACTCTTGCCATGTTACCTACTTCAAATGGTTTTTAGAAGTACTTTTCACTTATTAGAAACATTAATAGATTGCATGGAACTACATGACTTATACTCTGGAAGTGCCTTTAGACCATGGTATTTAAATGACAGGAGATACAGACACGAGATAGGACAATGATTCAAAGGAAGCAAGCTACAAGGATTACTGATGTTAGGTGCTTTTCTCAAGGCAAACTAGGATAGACACGAGAGGCAAAAAAAAGGGAAACCAGAGGGGCAGAAACATGAACAAATAACCTAGGAACTACAGGCGGGAGCACAGACTCCAAGGTCCTTGCACAGACTCCGCAGCCTAATGAAATCACTGTGTGTTGTCCCAGGGCTTTCAACAGGCACCTTCACTGCGACTCCCTTTGTGTCAGAAGCCCTTTGTGTCACACTGGCTTTGATTCAATGAAACTGTTAGTTCCAACTTCCAACATACTATTTGATTCCAGTGAAGCCAATGGCACTAAACTGCATACATTGTTTATACCATGCTGCACTGAAAGGAATATGATTATTAAGAGAGGGGACAGGAAATCAATAGCATAGAAAATAGCAATGTGAAAAGAAGGCAAAAGCTGGAAGTTTGATGGAAGAAGACATGCATTTAAGCAGAGACAGGAAATGTAGACAGAGCATTGTTACTGTACTGAAGATGATGGGACAGTGACAGCATTACAACTTTCAGAAAAATAATATAGGCAAAACAACTTCTAGCCTGAAGCCTACGCTGCTGGAGGAGTTCTGCCATCTACATGAATGAAGGAAGTAAAAAATGTGACTAGAACGTCTCTTGCTTCTTCGTAATAACCACTGTTTCAGAATCAGCTGACTTCTGCTTTAAGAGAAATCTCCATCCTTTTCAGGTGGATGAAGAAAATCCAAATGAAGAAAATCCAAAAAGCTGAGATGAAGCAAAGCTGTCATCCAATCTCAGAAATAACTTCATGCTGTTCCATTTTTAGTATCTTCACTCACAACAAAACTATTTTCTTTGTGAGCTTCACCAAACACATGGCATCTGCAAGTGAATTAATCTTATTGATTATCTAATACTAGCTGTCAGCTCTTGCACAATGTATGCTGGAATTAAGCACAATATATGCTTAATTCCGAGACAATAGAAACCTGCTCCTAAAGTCTACTTTTATACCTGAAAATGTAAAATTACAGAGCCTACAGATGCTATAAGCATCTACAGCATCTATATACCTATATAGCAAAGGGATAAAAACTAGATTATAATAATTTCTTTTTATATCTAGCAAGCTCAACCACCAGCATCCACATGGCCCAGAGAAATCAGTGTCAACGGTCATTCTGTACAGTTTTTAACTTCTTGCTTACAGTCAAATCAAGCAAAAACAATCCTTACGGTGTGAAGACACTGTAGACCCACTTACTCTAATCAGTTTTCAAATTCTTTAGGAGATACTTAACTCTCACCTTCTGGGATACCACTATGGTCAAAACAAAAATATTTCAAGTCCTTCTGTGATTTCTTAGATAATAATAATAAAGAAATTCTATGGTCAGATTACAATTTTTTAAAAAGCTTTCTTTCCAGCAGCTGCCTATTATACTTAACAGGCTTCACACAAAATGAGTCAAAGATCACGAGTAAGTTATCTGAGGTGTCAAGTGCACAAGGTTAAAGGTGAAATTTTATTAGGTCAAAGGTGATATAAATCTTTTATGTCAAAGCAGAAGGGTCACAGACAAGATGTATATAATCTAAAGACATCACAGATGACAAGTAATAACTTTAAGTAGTACAAGTGTGTTCTCACTACAGATACCTTCATTGACAGAGAAACTGAAAACAGTGACGGGTAACTGTGAGTATTGTAATGCTTCCCTGAAATATGGTTTTACTTCAGTATAATACACTGGGAAGTTTTTCTCAAGTATTTCAAAAGTCACCCAAAGTTACTAAATGCTTTAGTGACGGGGAGGCACCGTTTGGCATTAAGAATGAGGTACACAAAGCGGATTGCTCTGGTAAATGCTCTTGCTTTTCTACTTTACAATGACCGTATCTTTAGCATGTGCATCTTATTACTGCTCTCTGGGGAAAAAAACACCCAATCCAAACAACAAACACAGCAGAAAGGGCCTCAGGCCAAGGGAATTTCAGATTACAACAGTATAGTTCAGAATTGTGTATTCAGGCTAATGAAAATATAGCTACAAATAATACATGAAATATCTAACAATAGAAGCATCTATATGTTGCCAGTATGCCAAATACTACGCACCATCTTGATTAAGGATATTTAAATCTGCTATTATAATCATCAAGCTGTTTATTCAGTTAAAACTGTTCTCTCCTTTTGCTCCTGCACTAAGTATGCATTCAAGAAACTCCATACCTTAAACCTTAGCCTTGGTCTTAAGTTCACATCAAAATATTTTGCTGACTAACACTAGATTTAAGCACAAAAATCGAGATATCTGTGCCCTCTAGTGGAACTTCTTTTTCACCAGCTGGGCACAGATGTAGGAGTTCTAATGTGATCCTTTTTTCTGGAAGCTGGAATTGTTAAACTATCAAATTAAATGTTGTGAATAGTGTATAAAACCCAGTCAATAGAAAATCTAGTTCACTGCTTTCCTTCATATTTATCTGATGGAAATCTCTCAGCTTCTATTTCTAGGAAAATGGATGTAGTGTGAAGCCTCATATATCCAATTAGGTAAACCAGGCATCTTAAAACCAAATCCAAACCCACACAAGCTCCACTAAGCACCGTCAAAGAGGAAAGAAGAAACTGAAAAGACAGTTTATGTACTTTCATTACAGCTAGGAAGGGGGAGGCAAACTGCAACTCAGCAAAATTTTATTCCTCCAGACTACTGTATCTCAACCAATTTTTTTACTGTTTTTCCAGTGGTAACCTCCTCTCTGGATTTCAGTACCTCGGAGACTAAATTTTCCAAAGCTTTTCAAAAAGGAAAACGAAAGATGGTACCACTAGTTTTCAGCTACAAAGGAAAGGATGAGACAGCCAAAAATCAGAAGTACCGAGCAGCGTCATTTGAATAGGCTTGGAAATATTTTTGAACACGCTGAAGTTAAACCTGAATCAGCCCTGAAGAACCAGCTTATACAATATTTCTGCCTAACATCTGACAGGTATAATGCAGGGGCATTCATAAATGTTTTGGATAAAACAGAACTCAAAGGCTGATTGTTAGAATTTGTCTTACAGAAAAGGCCTTGACTTAATACTGTAGTTCAATTCAGGCGACAACACCAAGAAATTAAATCAGACAACCATTCACAAGTCTTTTCTTCAAAACAGCATCATTTCTTGATTTACTATAAAAAGTCCTCAATGTTTCCTAAAAATCACTCAAAATGCAAATTCTTCTGAAGAAGCTACTGAAAAATGAATTACTGCTCTTTCTAGCAGTGCTAATACTTGCAAAGCATTTCCAATCTTACATTTGAAAGTAATTTAGCACTGCAAATTTCAGCATGAGTGAGTGACCTCGAAGCAGAAGATAGCACATCTGATTACCTAAAAAGGACTAAGATATTTTAAACAACAGGAAGGAACAACAACAATAAAGTAAGGCAAGACAGGAGATTTTTATGATGAGAAGATATAGTGAGAT
Organism: Nestor notabilis; assembly: GCF_000696875.1. Classification (NCBI taxonomy): domain Eukaryota; kingdom Metazoa; phylum Chordata; class Aves; order Psittaciformes; family Psittacidae; genus Nestor; species Nestor notabilis. The sequence goes on along the minus strand of NW_009930426.1, from coordinate 41,581 downwards.
GAAAAATGCGTTTGGATTAACAGAAAAGCAACATGTGACATTTTATTCACAATCTATTTTAAATGGCAATTGCCTGAAGTATTTGACTCCACTGTTTCTTTCATTCCTTTTCATTGGTAGTCTCTATTCAAAAAGGCACTTAGCATTCCCATGCTAACACAAACACTCTTGTTCGATTCCTTTGTAAGAATTTTCAAGACTTTCTTAGACTACTGAGCTGGATGGCATTTAAAACTGGAAATAATATAGAAGAAGATACTATAAAACTTACCACTTCTTCATCTGAAAGCTCTCGCCCTTGTATACTACTGTTCTCTCGCACAGCTTGTTGGTGTTTTTTTCCTTTAATGTGGCTAAAAAGGTATACTTCTGATGAAATCTGTAATGACAATGACTTAACAGTCATTTTCCCCTCAATAATTCATAAATCTATAAATAACAGTGTTATGCAGGACTCCAGAGTAAAAGATCTCCCTGCTTCCTACTCAGTGACTATATGGCTTCCTCTTCTCCACCGTTCCTGGGACATACGGAATCGTGGACACAAGAAGAGATACCCTGTTTACATTGGAGGTCTGCCTGGCAAAGTACTTCGCTTCCAACAGTGACCAAAAAAGAAGATACCACAGGAAAAGAGGAGACAAAGCAAACGCTGGTTCTCCCATTTGGCACTTCTAAGCCTCCAACCAAATTTAGTTCAAGAACTTCTTGAGCTTGATGTTGTTTCTCTGTATCTAGGAACCTTCAGCAAATTTCAGTACAATGAAACTTGTCCAGTCACTCCCCGAACTAAACTCAAATATCCACAGGATCTTGTAACAAGGTGTTCACAGCTCAGCTACCTGCTATGTAAAGAACCACGGTTTTTACTTTAAATCTAGTGTTTAACTACCTTCATTTGATGGTAGTTAAATGCTTTCTTTAATTTGATGCTCTCGAATTCTTGCTTTTCTTAGAAGAGACAGCTAACAACCAGGTACTGTCCGCATTCTCCATTCAACCTTCAACTCTACAGTTCTTTCAAATCTTCCCTAAACCACCTGATTTACAGACAGAAGAATCCAAAATAAGGTGCACTTTACAAGAGCAGAGCAGGGACACAATGGGTGTGCAGTACTCTCATCTGTGAATGAAGCGTAACTTGTAGCTTCAGGGCTTAGGTTGGCCTTGCATTTCTGATAGTGTTCCTCCCCTCTACCCAACTTACCATCACATTGCATAATGAGCACTGTTTTTTTCGTTCATATGGTGTAAGTTTTGGTGCATAATCAGTATTAGCATGTCTTCCACTACTTAATTCAGCTGCTTTCTCTTTCCTTTGTTCAATTTGTTCCATGTGCCTTCTAATACTTTCATCATGCTGAATGGAAAATAATCAAAGCAACAAAGAAAACACATTGAATTACAGTGAATGGAATTAAACTGTACAAAGAAATATGAGGAATTACCAACTATACAGTTAGGATGTACTTCTGGTAAATTGAAACTATTTTTCATTTCTGAAAGGCATTAGAAGTCACCACACATCAGACACTACAATTTAAAAATCATCAGCGCCAATTCTGTTTTACAGCAAATCCACCTCTAAATCTTGTTGCTGTATTTAACATTCCTGATTTTGCTCTTAATGAAACACTCAGAATACACGTTCAGAATACAAGTTCAACTCTTATCCTTTTATACCTTCAGTTGAATCTTCTTCTGTAGTTCTTCCATGGCTTCTTGTTGAGCTGCAGTAAGAGCCGCCAACCTCTCTTCTCGATCTCTAACCAAGGGATAATATACGGAAAACTTGTAAATGTGAAGTATGCATAATACTGACTAATTCATGTGTGAAACAGAACCCGTAATTGGGAGAACAAGCACCCAAAAGAATTAAGCTGAAGATGGCTCCGCAGAAGAGAAAGACAACAAAAAGCAGCTTATAAAGAATGCAATGCTTTTATTTTGATGATTTTATAAACATAGACACTAGCATCTTTGTAGCAAAACCTAGATCATACTTCAGTCCAAAACGGAGCAATGACAGTCAACGTAACACTGCAGAATAGTGATGAATGTGATAACCTGCCACCACGAGCATTCTCCAGCCAATGGCTAGAGTCAGTGAACCAAGGGGGAGGAGAACAGTGGCAAATCAAGGAAAAAACAGACAGCAATGAGGGCAGTTTGTTTTATAAAAGTGTTGATGAGTGGCAGTTTGAATATATAAACTCATTAATAAAACTTTGACCAGCATCAAATGATACAGTCATCAGTGATAAACTGATGCTCTAAAATACTGCAATTCTAAATGTTCAACATACCAAAGGATAGCAAAAGATTAGGCATTTATCTTACTGTCACCTTCTCTACATCGTTGCAGTCAGGATGTATTTTGCTCACTGAACTTGTCTGCCCTGCATCCCTCTTCCAAAAAGTGAATCACGCCTCAAACTCAAGTTGTCCTCTTCACTTTTAGCAACTCTCCATCCCCTCCCCAGCACAGGTCCAAAGCACAGCTGTCGTGCATCTGGATGTCAGTAAGAGCCTGTGAATTCCCTAAGCATCACCCTATTAAGGAGAAACCTGCAGATAACAGTCATCAGTAAGCCAAGAACTGGACATCTGTGAAAGACCAAAAGAAGTAATGAAAGCTTTGAGTAAAACTGGGCAATGAAGAAGTTACTCAAAGCCATAGCCACCTTTTTAAACTACATGCTAAAATTAAAGTTATTGAGAGACAAAACTAGAAAAGCTGACATAAAGAGTATTATCCAAACCGCAGTGCTTTTAGGGTTACGCACAGCTCTGTTTGGGTTTTTGAAACAGAAAACTGACAGAAAAAACAAAGTCAGTTCTGTAAAAGCAGGAGGCTGGGATAAAGTAGTATTTTCAAACAAAAGCCACAGAAAATATAAAGGCAGATAGGAAAGAAGATGGGGAGGAAGCAAGTCCAATGATAAACACTACACACAATTGTCCTTTCAGACAGGATAAGTGGACTCTTCCAGTCACCATGGGCGTGGAGGGGGGTGAGGAAGAGATGATGGATGAGAAGCCTTAGGTACTTTATGTGCTATCTCCCCTGAGGTACATAAAGAAAGACTGAACTACAGTCTGTGTTTTTGTTTTAAAGAGCTCCTGACTCACACCATGAGCTCAAACAAATCACAACACATGAACCAAACCCAAAGCTTATTTTAGCTATTTCTTTCAGTATGCGTTTATACATCTTTGTTTAATCCTCTAATCTATAATAAATTAATATCATTGCATACTTCAGGTTAATAATATTTGAAACAAAACTCTGAAGTTGTGATTGATAGAGCATCACCATTACTCCTGCACAAGCCTTCTGAGCAGCATGCTTTTTACATGATCAGGTTACACTGCAGTTTTATGATTTCCACTGACAAGAACAAAATTTTCCTTATTATGGATTTTGACTCTCTGGAATATAAAATACTCTGAAATTACATCTAAAACCTTGCTGGAATCAAGTTAATGAACCATAAGGGCAGGGAGGCTTTTAAAGTCAGCTTTAGGTACACTATTCCTTTCATACAGATGCTTTAATCACCACCAGATGCACATGGCAAAGCTTATACTGAAGAAAGTTTAAGCAGATATTCCAAAAATTACTAATTCCAGCAAGTACTAAATCTTCAGGATAAGAGACAAATCCTAGCAGCAGGGGAAAAAAAAGCAACAAAGCAAACCACCAAATGATACCCCAAGGTTCCACCAAAATAGGCCAAAGCTCTCTCGTGTAATCAGCATCTGGCAAAGAAAATGAAGCATGGTACTGCAATAGCAAGTACAAAGCATTTGAAAACTGAGTGCCATCCGAGCAAATACAGAGGAAATTTGACCTCTTCCTCAGGGATTGTAGTGATAGGACAAGAAGAAATGGGTTCAAGCCTAGACAGGGGAAGTTCAAGTTGGATATAAGGAAGTTCTTCCCTGTGAGGGTGCTGAGGCGCTGGCACAGGGTGCCCAGAGAAGTGGTAAATGCTCCATCCCTGGCAGTGTTCAAGGCCAGGCTGGATGTGGCTTGGAGCAACCTGGTCTAGTGGAAGGTGTCCCTGCCTGTGGCAGGGGGCTGGAACTGGATGATCTTAAGGTCCTTTCCAGCCCTAACTATTCTATGATTCTGTGAAAGACAGTACTACCAGAAGGCAAACTGCAAATGCTGTTCTTCACATGTCATAATGAAATATAAATGGGGTGCAACAAAGGAAAGTAGCAGACTTAAAACTGGTTAAACAAAAAGAGCAAATAATTACATGTCTTGAGGCTTTAGAGAAGTTCTAACCATAGAAGATTTCAGAAACCAAAGCTGTCAGTGGGCCAATTCTCTCCCATTTGCTTGCTGTGAGGGTTTCCTCAAATTTCAGAAAGATCTAGAAGCCTTACACATGCAGTGTCTATCCACCCCAAATAGCCTAACCAAAATTCCCCATTAGTCCTAACCTTCTTCAAGTGCCTGTGAAGGACAAAAAGATACTGAAGGATCCCTCCCAGCTCACTCTATCTCATTGTGACTTTAGCTCAACACACTGAGGAAAGGTCCATGACGTCCTGGGCAAGGCCACAGATCCTATCCACAATTCATTAAATATCTAATCAAAAAATAGAATCTCTTTATGATGTCAAACTAGAATTACTCATGACTTTGGAAGATGACCAATACATTTCTGAATATTTCACGTGGATAAAAAAGCCAAACCTCTCCATGACAACTTTGAAGGAAACAAGCTGTGACAATAAAAATGTTTAAAGAAGCATTAGTGAGCACTTCTTGTCATCAGACAAGTGTAACTTCTATTTAGATTCTACAGAATGCCTGTGGCAGAGGAACCGCAGGAGAAGAGGGAATAACAGAAGGTGAATACAAACAGAATTTGGCAAATGAAACAATAATCAGAAAGCAGTTTTTCCTGAATCAGACTTGAAAGTCCGCTTTCCTCATACACTACAATGCCACCCAACATTCATTCTCCCTTCACTTCATGGTTGGCTCAAAAGAAAGAGAGAAGAGCCCATATGAAAACCCCTTCATAAACTTTTGATCATGGGCAAAACCATAAACCAAGTAGTTGGAAGGCAACAGAATTAATGAAGCCCGATTTCCCGGCTTTGTGCTTCACAGAGGTAATCTCTGGTGTCTGCAGAAAAGTGAACTCAAATTGATGCCAGTAGGTCCAAAAGTTACCGGAGAATGGAGGAAATAGGGAACCCAGGGCCATTAATCTTCCTTCCTTTGAAAACTAAGCTATGAAAAAGGCAAATTATCTAAAGGTCTTGTTCGCAATAAAATTAAGATGAACATAATAAAATGCAGCTTTGCATGTTATATAGTGCATGCACCTAAGGAATACAAAAATCTATTACAGAACTTATGATTACTCACCTGATTTCTTCTTTAAAACTATTCATCAAGAATCTTTACGAACGTTACTTTTCAAATACTAAGCCTGAAGAGCTCAGAAGGTACCACTGTTGACTGCTGTTAGAGAGAAGCTGCAGTTTGCTGCAAAGGATAACCAATGAAATGATTGCAAAGCTACCTGGCCCTCTCCCGTGCCGCATCCTCTCGTGCTTTTTCTTTCTCTTGCCTCTGCTGTTCAATCCGTGCTTCTTGTTCTTTCCTCTTCATTAGCAGCTCCTCAACTCGGGCTTGCCGTTCTGCTTCGAGGGCTCTTTTGCGCTCCTAGTCAGAGAAAAGGAAACTCTAACTGTTCTTTTAGGAAAATAACCAAAAAAGAATCAACGGAAACTGTATTTTAACATCTGCTTAGAGAATTTTATCTTGCTTTCATGATGGAGTAAGAACTGCTTTTTTATTAGATCAGCTTTTGCATAAGCAACCTCAAGGGTACTTTTCACTGATAACACAGTCACCCCTTGGAAATCCAGACATTTTTAATTATATATTCTCTCAAAAATAGTTTCACCCAGGACTTTTGGAGTACATTCTGCCACAAAAACAGCTTCTGAGCCACTGAAGTCAGTAACATGCCCCATTTTTCAACAAGGAGATAGAATCAGCGGCTAAATTCTAAGCTCTGGCTGGATTCACAAACGATCTACAGTTGTGGTGATCTGAGGCATGTACAGAGAGGGAGGAAGAGTTTACATAAGAAGAAAACTGATGGTTTAGATTCTAACATAGATAACAGTGCCAAAAAAATGGATGCATGAGACTGGGAAAACTTAGTATTGAAATGATGTTGGCATATGACAAGGAGTATTTTTCTGTTTCCTCTCAAAGTTTTAAGAGTTACCAAAATATGAAGCTTTTCTTATAATGGAGTAACAAATATTTTTAAAAAAGAAGGTTAAGACAGGCATGAATCATCTATCCCGCATTTTTAACACCTCTGCTATAGAGGCTTCAAGACTTGCCTTTCTCCCTCTTACTGCTAAAACATAAACAAGGAACATATACTTTTCCAGTAACAGAAGGTAAGAACAAAGGAGGTTAAGATAGAAAACAAAGACTGCATAGCCAAAATTAAAACCAAATCATATCTAATTGTTCCCCTGCAACTATAGATATATCGTACCTGAACTGCTTCATCACGTGCTTGTTTTTCCTCTTGTCTTCGTTGACGCTCCTCTTGTAATTCATTTAAGCGTTGTTCATATTCTTTTAGTTTATTTAACACATCATGACGTTTGTTCTGAGCTTCTAAGGTGTTTATAAATGCAATTTCATTTACCTGCAAGTCATCAGAAAGTGTCAGAAAAGATGTGTGAAGTTGAAAGAAGTTTTCATTCTTAGGGAATTTCACCCATGTGTTAATGATCCATTTGATAATTAAACTTGTCCAGAACGGGTTGGAAAACTACCAAGTTGAGAATAAGGCTTTGGGGTTTCATTGGGGGTTTTTTAGTTTTGTTTGTTTTTCTTTTTGTTTTAAACAGGAAAGCCCATGGAATATACACATGAGAAATTGAATTGTATCAGAAAAACAAAAAACTTTGGCTAAATACCAGGAAGATCTTCCCAGTCTTCTCAGCAATGAGACTTTATTAGTCTATTCTCTCCTCCACAAAAAAGACCCAGCTGGATAAATCAGTTACACTTGTTAAGTGCTAGTAGAATCCAACAGGTCTTTTGATCTAACTTTAAATATATGGGTACTTACTGAATAAAAAGTGAAACTATACGTACTGTGTATAAGAAAATAGAAGCTGCTCAATGTCCTGCTCTTTCTTATCAGTATAGGCTATTTCTCAAACATATATATTATTTTTTTCAACCACAGGACAGTGCAATAGACAAGAACAGAAAGGAAATAATATGAAAAGGCTAACCTGAGTACTTTAATGTGTACACCAAAAATATCAAAGATGCTTTTCCACTATTTGGGTTCATGAAGGTAATCAATATTTTGTCCTCACCACAAGATTGCTGAACAAAATTCTTGACAACTTTAGGCTTTTAAATGCAAATGCTCTATAAACTCATACGGATGAGGAAAATAAAATTCAATCAACTCTGATTTAATAAAAAGCAACATTTTAGATCAAAATTTTTTTGAGGAAAATCAAAAAGATTTATCACCTATAAACCATACTTAACGGTTTATGATTGAAATAGAAATTATATGCTGTACTCAAGAGTTCATGCTCTGTCTGAATCCACAAAAGCAGTGAGTAAAGAGAAGATACATAGTCAGACAACAATAGATCATGTAAAAGGGTGGTAGGATAATATTTGTTGCTATGTTTACTGACTAGAATCCATTTACAGGATGGATTTCAACATTCAGTAAACAAGTAAGCACTAGGAATTTAGATAATCAATTGGGCAGCAACAATTACTACGGTGTTCAGCTATACTAGTCTTCAGGTATTTCTTTAAAGCCTTCTGGCCCAATTAAACTTTATTTCCAGAACACAAGAACCTCAAGAGGCAGCAGATCTTACACCTTCAACCACTCAAAATACTTGAAACATCTGCTTAGGTGGAGAATTATGGCAAGTGTGATTTAGTTAATATGATTAGAGAAGTCAAACTGGTGTAATGAAATAATAATGAACGTATGTTAGACTCAATTAGATAACCTAAGAATCATTTTAATCCCAGAGACAGAAACGGCAACTTAATACAAATGTTAGATCAGTTTTGTTGTGCTTATCTTAAATAACACAGATGAACAGCCACATCAATCACAGCTGGGATACATGCTCATTAGATAATGCAACACCTTTGTTTTAAGGAGATGCATGTAGCTTTACTTGGGAAGAAGTCTTTAAAATTAAAATATTCCGTTTATGTTGTGCTGGTTTTGGCTGCAATGGAGTTCATTTTCTTTGCAATAGCTAGTATGGGGCTATGATTTGGATTTGAGATGCAAAGAGTGTTGGTAACACAGGCATATTTTCATTACACAGAGTCAAGGCCATCGCTGGCTCTCACCCTGCTCCACTAGTGAGTAGGCTGGGGGTGCACAAGAATTTGGGAGCAGACACAGCCAGAACAGCTGACCCCAACTGACCAAAGGGATATTCCCATAGGTTTCTATTTATTTCCAACTGTTTAATAATATTAGTGGTACAAAACGCAGCAATGGAGCTGCTGGTTAAGGACACAGAATACTGGATCTAGAATGGATGTTTAACAAAGGAGATCAATGAGCTCTACCCAAGATTCTCAGCTCTTCTACTGCAACCAATCTTTTCTTCCACTCCAACCCACCGAGATGTCTAATAACAGCTGGCTTAAATTCATATTATAGAAAAATTGTCCATTTTAGAGATTGGCACTTATCCGCTTCACTGTTCACACATGTTCACATCTTACTTGTACCATGCTTCACAACCTGCTCACGAGCCCTCTCAGGTACAAAACATATACAAGCATAACTATTGACTAGTTCCCCTTTAAACCAAAATAACTTACTTTAGCTTCTTCTTCTTGTGCTTTTTTCACAATTGCCTGTAGCTGCACTTCACGTTTAAATTCCGCATGGAGTAATTTCTCCTCCATCATCCTACGTCTTTGATCTAATAATTCTTCTTTCCATTTCCGTACCTCTTTCTCCTATATAGAATGAGTACGTTCATTACTAACACAGTAACTGAAAAAAAGGCCTGAATTTTCCTCAGGATTTTCTAATATTTGAAGCTTTATTTCCAGTAATAAAACATTCTGATGCCCTATACAAGATCTGCATTAAGTTTAACCGAAGTACAATGATTTGCTAATTGCTTGAATTTGGTGAGTTTTGATTTAGGTGGATACAGGCCTTTTATTATGCCTTCCCTGAATCTGAATTGGTATAGCACGTCGTGCCAGCAACGCTCTTACAGCGTTCGTGATTGCAAATAATGCTTTCTTCAGTATCTGTGATGCATGCACAAGTCACCTGTGAAAACTGTATGAACTCAGACAAAAATTTCATTTTACCACTAATCTCTAACATTTCTAGATCACATGAGGGAAAAAAAACCCTTTTCTGAAAGACAGCAGTCAGCTCCTTGGAACTGCAGAAAGCTTACCCTCTCCATCAGTTTCTGAAGCTTCAGTGTCTTTTCTTCACGTAACTTTTCTCTCAGCTGTTGAGCTTTCATTTGTTTCTCTTCATGTTTCTTTTTGGATTCTGCTATTGTTCTTTTAATAAAAAGCAAAGCAGAGCAAAAACGAGACAACATGAACTGACAGCACTGCGAACATTTCTGTGTTGTTTTTAATAGGAGAAAACAAACAGACTGCTGGAGGGCACCTATTTCCCCTAGATGTAAACACTGTTCTTCCAGTCTTGAAATCCTTATTTAATGGACAACGTAGCACCAACACAGTTCATTATGAAAATAATATACTGATTTCTGTAACACTTTCCACCCACAGCCTCAAAGAAAGTAGATTTATGAGCAGTTTCATGCAGCCGTGAGTTTGGTTACTTGTTTTCACTGGTTAATCAAGACAGGTAACAACTCTAAAACCTTTTGCGTGACGGTGACGACAGTTTCTCGTGCATGTGTATTCCATGTCCAGGTGGACGTGCAGGCTCTTCTTCCACTCTGTCTCCCCAAGAATTACTCTGGCGCCACGGTTCACGAGCTGTACATAAGTAAACAAACACTTAGATCATTTAAACACACTTTTCTGGAAGAAGTACAATTAATGAGGCTTAGTTCCTCTTGTAGTTCTCTCTCAAATGGGTTCTCTTGAGCACAGATAAGGTGCAAACACAGACTAAAGCATCTCTAATCTCTGTGCATTTTCAATGCTTAATGATTCTATTATGCTTTTATCCAAATGTTAAATAAAACCAGGTAACAAATCTTAGAATTCTAATGCAGATAGGGGAAGAGAGCTGAAGAACAAAGACACACAGAGATAGTTTGCACATGCAAATCCATCTTTCCTAAGGAAATAACATTAAAAAATAACATAACTTGAATAATATTTACATGTTTGGGGGATCGTCACTAGCCATAAGTAAAATGGTTATTTGACTGTCATTTCAATGTAAGCACAGTAATACATGAAAATGTACCTTCATAATCTGCCAGAACATCATTCCAGTCCATAGACATACCACAGAAAGATATGCTTCCATTGCCCATACTAGCCTGAAATATAATGCAATCCAGACAGTAAACCCATAAACTTTCATTTGCAGGTGTACACATTAATAAACAGTGTCAACTCAGCCATACTCAGCAATGTTTCCAAGCTGAACTAGACTTCTCCAAGAGGCCGTTTCTGACAGTAGAAATAGAAATTTCTGCTTCACCTAGAGTAGCTCCTGTGTGGTAGCAACAAAAATAGCAAGTCCCAGCTCCCTCAGTTTTGCACAAAGAAACAGGCGGCAGGACAATGACTGCAGCAGCAGAGGACTTTATATCACTCAGCAACACCGTGCTTCTCAGTTTAGTAAGACTAAATAGTATGGTATAATTATTACATAGCGTTGTTTACCTTATTTGCATGTAAAAGAGGTAACATTCATGCAAGAAACAGCACTCAGAAATTCTATGCACATATTCCACTGACATCAAAGACAGTTTGAGATTGGGTGCTCTGAAATAAACTGAACACTCACAGAGAAATCACTGTCATTGTCAGTCTCAATATTAATGTCATTGTTTTCCTCTGCTTCAATCTCTCTAGTTAATTGCTCTTCTTCTGCAATAGCACTGGCAATGGCTTCTTCATTTGCCTTTTCCAGGCGATCTGCTAACTCTTCTTTCTTAGCAAGGACTTCTGCCATGGACTGTAGGAAACATGAAACCAGAAAAAAACCTCCCCAAATCAGCAGCAGGCACAAAAAAGTGGTTTCCATACAGTTAATATTAATATGCATTATATTTCACTCAACTTCTAAATACATGCAGTTCCTTTAAAAGCTGTATTTTATGAAGGTAACTAAAACATAAACCCCACTAAAAGTGTTAGTTTTAACTACTTATGAGTTAACTATTAATTCATTTAATAGCTATATGAAACACTTATGAAATCAATTATCATTCACATAATTCCAAAACACAGTACACAAGAGCTATCAACAAAAGCAACAAAGACAGTTCTTCTCTAATTATTCTTTTAAATACCTAGTCTTAGGGAGTAAGCAATGCATACTCTGAAGCATTAATGGCATGTTATTCTGTTGTTATCTCCAGAAAAGGGATAATGCTTCGGAGAATTATTTAAAGATGAAAATGGATCTGCAGATGAACTGTATCTGGAAACTTTACCATGATTAATACAATGGAATCTCAGGCTATACTTGTTTTTCAACTCAAATGGCAGGATAGTTAGGCAAGAATGTAAGCCTGAGTACGCTGCCTTTCCCTTCTCTAATATCCAGTATCAACTGGTTCATTTCCACTCTGCTATCAATGTGCCACAACACACAAACCGGTGTTTCAAGCAAACTAATAAGGAGTAGTGAAACAGTCAGAAGAGACAGAGATCCCACCAAACTGTCAGCATCCTGAACTGTTAATAATTGAGAATCTGAAATTATGTTAGTGGGTGAGATGCTGGAAATCAGCTCAAAAACCAAACAGATACTTGACCTGGAAATTACTTAGCAGGAGTCCAGTTTTTAAAAGATGTTAAAAAGGAAGCAATTTATAGGAAAACTTCTGCAAATCAGTTTTACTCTAGTTTCAGAAAAAAAAGGCAGAGCAAAACACAACCTGAAAGTATAATCTGGATTTTACATAGCATTACTGCAATCCTCCACTCAGAGAATCCCAGTAAAGCAGACACACCTTGCAAACTGTAGAATTCTACAGCAAAGAAAGGACATTCTTTTTGGGAAGCCACATACAAACAGAATACTGACTTCACAGCTGTTGCTTAAGAATGGCATTCATCCACATTGCTAGTTGTATAGGACGACCCAAGAAAGCAGTTCAGCTCATCTTAAAAGGCAGAGGTCTACCTTTGTCTCTAACAGAACTCCGATATCCCACGTGATTCCAGTTTCAATAATTAGCAAAACTGGAGTAAGAATTTAATGAAAGTCTGACTTAAAATGATGCATAGTGCAAGGAAAGTTCAAGACTTATGGGAAATTACATGCAAAAAAAGTCATGAGAGTGCAGATTTCTTTATTCCAAACAACACATCTACATCTCGTTTAAATTCAGAAACTTTGCTGGAATTAAATCCTATCATAAAAAGTATTTGTGCAACAAGTTATTTTTCCTATAGTAAGTACCTTATAGACTTTTTACAATTTCTACAGCAGGCTAGCAATAAACACTGTGCAACACAGAAGGAGAAAATTAAGGCTTACATTTATTATTTATTCAGAGATCTTTTAAGATTTCTTACCAATCTGGCAGCACTCACATTTGAAATATCTGAGGGATCCATTTCAGTTTCAGCTTCAGCTTTTTCTGTTTGATGCCAATCTATAGTATCAGTGATTACGGAGGAAGCTTCATTTATCTGCAGAGCTTCTGAAGTACAGTCAGTATTTGTGAGAACTGGAGGCATCTCAGAAACTACTTGTAAGGAATCTTCTTGCAGTGGTGTGCCAGTGCTCCCACTGTCTTCTGAGGTGTGTGCTGTGAACTAAAACAAGAGGCATTTGCAAGATTACCACCATGTAACATACCGATTCTTCGAGTCGCTGAAGTGAAAAGGATTTTAACAAATACCTGGCAACCTTACAGTGTGTGATCCAAGTCACCCCATGTATATTACAGTTGCTCATAGCCTTGCAAAAGTTGGATCTTTGTACTGGAAATCTTCTATATATGAAATGTGCCCAATGCTGAGTTTTTGGAAAACACAGGAAACCTGCCCACAGCATTCTAAACCATATGGGTCACCTCCTGATTTTTAACTTGCCAACTTGCACCAAAATCTTAATGTGCTTCCATAAATATGAAACAACTATTATCTTTAAATCCTTTTCCAATCTGGTTGGTGAATAAAAGCTCTAGACAACACTACCTCTAGAAATTGCTCTAATGAAAAGGTTGCAATATTTAAGCTTAGAAAACGGTTCAAAATTGTACTGACCTGGGTCCTTTCAGTAAGGGGACCTTCAGACTGATGTAAAGGATCCTTCTGCACAGGCTCAGTGCTTTTGGATGCACTGCTGTCAGCGAGTGAACCCCCATGCTTATTCTCTGATGGTGGTGCAATGACATTTTCTTTGTCACTGTCACCTCTGGACTTTGGTGATTCTGCAGCTACAGGAGCTTTTGTAGCCAACGCTGTGGATCGAGATCGAACAGGCCTTCCACGCTGAACTGTTTCCCAGCCCTCTGCATCCTTTCGATCTACAGAGAAAACAAACCACCTCATTCTAAGACAGGGAGACTTAGAAACAGAAGTACTATAGACAAGTATTTTATTATAGTATTACACAAGTTGTGGGATAAAAATATTCTCTTTAAAAATTAATAGCAACAAAAATCAATGAAATATTCTTTAGCAAGGTTTTTTACTTCAAGGATTGTTACCAGCTTCAGAAACACTGAACAACCCTATTCATGGAACCAGTTCTGTTGCCTCAAGAAGCTAAGCTAGTCATACACAAAACCATGTGAAGACGGCACCATGTAATTCAGCTTCTCATGCCAATTTCACGAGATGGTGAAGAACACCAAAGCAACCACTCTCTTGTTCTTCTTTGTAGCAACACCAGCGTTACAGGTCTTTTATGAAAGTGTAAATGGCTGCAAGTACAGGTGTAACTGCACATCTTAAGTGCAAAGGATTGTCCAGAGTATGGCTTACTATTCTTCCAGAAATTTACTTTTCCCATTTGTTTCATTCTGATAATAAAAATGCATTAATCAGTATCAGCTTTCAGAAAATAAACAGCAAAACAGTGCTACAGTTGAACTGCAAACTGGAGGAGAAAATAGTAAAATAGTTTTCTTCAATTTACTTTGATGACTAAATAGCTGTTAAATACAACATGTTGATCAACATTTCTGATACCTAACCTTGGGACATACCTGAAAAGCCTTCCAAGTTACATTTGTCTGCCTAAAGTACCATGTCTTAAGCTTGATCAGATTTCTAGAATATGAAGGGGAACTCCCTTCTCCATATATAGCATTTTGTGGCCAGCAAGTAAGAGCAGCACAAAACTTCCCTAGACATCTTGAAACGACTATGATTCTTCTGAGACCTGATGGTACAACTCACAAGTGTGAAAGGCAAGCTCATGCGAACCTATTTGCTGAACAAAATTCTTGCAAGAAGCTCAAGATCTAACTACATACGATACTTTCCAATATACTTTGGGTTTAAGCTATTCTTAGGATCATTCACATAAAAGGAAGAGAAAGGTACGGGAGATTCTCTACTCCTCCAGGCAAAAGTAATTAAAAACACTCCAACACTAAATTGGATGCTTTACAGAGGGAAAAAATCTGGAAGAGAACAGAACTTGTGTAATGGAATTAATTCTCTGAGTATTTTTAAAGCTTTTTCTAACAAAGATGGTTCTGTAGCTCAGGCATAAAGATCAGAGCTCAAACATTAAAAGTTTAACATAAAGATGACATTAAACTTTAACATAAACATGAATAGGAATAAATACAAGTTTACTTGGCTGTCAAAAAATGTCATTTGAATCACCCAATGGTGGTGAGAAGACTCAGCTATTTGTGTATTATGATGAATTGCACATTACCAACTTAAAGGCTGGCTTAAAACTTGCATTTCTAGAGATCTGATTTTTTAAAGCAAAATATGAAATTATTTCAAAAATAGAGTATGTTAAGTGTTATGCTCTCTAAAAATACCACCTGCTTCCAGTAGGTACACGATTGTGAGGTTACAAGAAGTGACCCATCCTTACGGATTGCAGTAACATCTCAATGCAGATAAACACACCCAAAGGGACATGAGAGAACAAAGTATTTTCTTCTTCCTTTCAGAACATGTATGTTTAATTTAAAGCAAGCTACAGGACACAAAAAGGACCTGTCTTAATATTAATTTTCATGGTCAAAAATGCTCAAGTCTTTTTAATTTTCCCTCCAGAGCATTTCTGGCAACTCTAAAGCAAGTGTACAGAAATTCTGTTACCCACATTCACTACAAGTGCTAGAAACTGTATAATACAAGGCACTGCAGAGGCACAGTCAGAGGACTGCCAACAAAAATGAAGACTATTTTAAACCAAAGATGAAAGTGTTGTACCTACTGCAGTACCCTGAGGTGGACTTGTTCCATATCAGCAGTAACCAGGAAACTGGAAATTAGCCTAAATCAGAACTAATGGCACTTTCATACTTTGCCACCCTTGGTACGCAAACATTAAGTGCTCATTTAACTACTGGGTTCTTTTAACATCTCAGCAGCCTACACCAGTGGCTGGTGTAAATCATGAGTAACCAGTGAAGTTAACAGGACTGTTCTGAAATTTATCTTAAGTGAGCAGCTTGTGCAATAGTTTTGACATAACTATATAACTGCTCACAAAGCTGAATACTCATAATAGAACAGATGCAAAAAGATAATGGTATTTTATTGCTGAAACTGCTTTACTCTAGAAAATTCACTGTGTATTTTAAAATAACCAAAATTCCAGTTCTTTGTATGACTGACTATAGCTGATCTCTTCAGATAACTGACAGCAACCAGAGAGAGCACACCTCTGAAAAAAGCCTTTTTGTGTTCATTCCCCCTCCATGTATTGGCACATGCTTCAGTATGTACCACTGATTAGAAGGGAAAGGAAGTCGAAAATATATGGATTATGTTTTTTGCTTTACCACAGGCTTTCCCCATTTGACTTTCCCCTGCAAGCACTTTGGCTTTCTTTTCTTTCCTTCTTCTTTTTATATGGAAAATTATTGTTACCTACTGGACCAACTGATCAGAACATGTCATTACCCTCTCATACACAATTTTATCGTCAACAATACTCCAGGGAATAGGGTTTTAGTTCTGCAAGAATCACAAACAGATTTACTGCAGAAAGCCTCAGGCACACAGCCCATGTAAGTCACGGCCCTGCATTACATGGGACAAGGACTGCTTAGGCCCCTTGTATATCGCAGCTGCTCCTACCCCACCGACTTTCCTAATTAGTAAGACCACAAAGGTTTTGCTGTATATAGCTTATGATAAAATTTGGCCAAGAAATGTCCCCGGCATGTAATATACAGACAATGAAGAGACTATTCAGAAGGCTGCTGAACTTGATTGAAACCCCACCACTGCTTCAGTGTAGCAGACTTGGGGATGGAGATTCCTTTTGCTTGTCAAACAAGACTGTTGCAGGATTTCACTTCTCCTTGTTCTGAAAATCAAAGTCATCTCTTACAAAAGGCATCTTTCCTACATTAAAAAAGATCAGGAAACACTCTTTAGTGGTATCTACTACCTAAAGATAATTTTACTATTATTATTATCTAGATAATAAGATATATTCATCTTACTTATACCTTAATAATAGTTGTACTAGTACCTTCCAATATATGTTACTACAATCTACTTAAGTTAGGTCTACTAAAAACCCCCCACCAAACAATTCTCACCTGACTTGCCTGTTGATTCCTTTTTTTTAGTAGTCTAAAATGACAGAATTAATCAGAATAAAATTATTCAGAGCACGGAAAAGCCATAATCACACTTATTATGATAGAAGAAAGGCTCATCCAACTATTTTAACAGCAGAGAAGAACTTGTGTTTAAAAGACTACTTTTCAGTGGATTCTTAAAAGACAACCCAGGTTTTAATGAAAGCAAGCATTCAGACTGTTGATTTATTTGGAAGCAGTTTAACAGTTTGATACCACCTGACAACTGCACGAGAAGTTACTTTTCCATTTTAATTCACTTATCAGTTTAATATTAAGTAATTTCAAGGCACATTTTTAACAAAACGTTTGCAAAGCTAATACATTTATTAGCATTAGATCACATCTAATGTGAAGCAAAGTTAATACGCAGTAGGGCACCGCCGTTCTTCTTTCCTTCACTTTTTTTCCCGAAGTCTGGAATTCTTTTCTACAGCCCAGTAGCCATCTCCACATACTAAGTATCACATGCTGGGTTTGATTACTCCCAGAGTTTTGTTAATGAATAATTCATTTGACTACCTTGATCATTCTCTAGTTTCATTTGAAGCTCCCCGTCCCTGCTTGCTCTTGTATTACATGGAAGTGACAAGCCATCTGTTACCTGGAGGCCCTCGCAGCCACCAGGGCTTTGTTCTTTCAGAGTTACTCCATGTGGAAGAACTGGCAGCCTCACAACTGCCTCGATATGCAACATCAAGAAAATAATCTAAGCAAGAATGTTGAAAACTCTCGAAAGTTCTACCTCAGGAGATGCATGTCCCTTCTTAAAACTTTACTTGCAAGTAATACACTAGCAAAGCTTATCTGACCTTCCCCACTCATTTCTGACCTTCAGCCCCATTTATTATTTTTTCTGTATCTGAAGTACTATTACTGTAACTGAGAGGCACTTTGGAAACCCATCACTGCTTGAGAATCTGGAGGCAAATCTGGAAACATGAACTCAGCTAAAACAGTTACAGGGCAGAAGACATGAAAACCAGAAAAGTAAAATAAAGAAAACCCCAGACTAAGTGTAGTGGTGCAAGAAGTGGTAAATTTACAGACTATAACAAGAGATGGTGAGATAACAGACAAGACTTTAGTTAGAGACGTTAACTGTCAGACTACTTTTAATGGCTACTGTTGCCTGTGTGTACTACTGATTCTAAACCAATCTCTTCACTTGCCACGAACTAGTCGGACAGTAAGCCCAAACTGTGTTTCATATTGTAGAAAGCACCCAAGCATGAAAGACAAAATTATATTTCTTTTAAACAGTAGAGGTTAATGATGGAAGTGAGGTAAGATGATTTAAACTAATTTAATTACAAATTGGGGGGGTAGGGGTGGGGTTGAAATCTTCTCTCTCCCTAAGGACTCATTTAGTTAAATGTGGAAATCCCATCAACCATGAAACAGATACAGGATCATACCACTGGTCCACTTCACAAAACCATTCTGAGACCTAATGATAACGCTGTTAGAAATCACTGGAGAACATGTGTTTTAGAGAAATCTTGCCACTGAAAGCCCCAGCTGGGCTTCAGGGTGGCCAAGAGAGCATTAGAAGGTGGCAGGAGGAGTCCTCCCACTTACAATGCCTGAACGTACCTAGCAGCTGGGAGTGCATTAGCTGGGGAACAGGCACAGCGCATGATACACAAACCTGCTTCAATAATGCATGTGAAGAGCCCTTGTGACTGACTCCCTTTGCTTAAACTTCACAGATTCTCGTGCTCCAATCAGTGATGCCAATTTGATTTTACCAAAGTGATTCCAGCCTCCATGCAAAGACTAGCATGCTCTTAAAGATAATTTAGTTTGTTAAAAACACTGCAATTCAGCCAGGAGAAAAATCACTGAAATTCTCCAGAGCTGAATGTCAGAGACAAGGGATTGTTAAGAACAAACAAAGCTTCCAGAAGGACTGACTGTTATTTCTTAAAATGAAATGTTTCAAGTCTGAATTGTATAGTACATTTGATTTTGAAAATTACTGAACACGGACAAGCCAGTATTACAGGACACTCTCTGGTTCTCATCAGCTGCAGGTAATGGACAATAAAACACAGCACAACATTGATTCTTCAGCCCTTTAAATGCCTAAAACTAACATAAGGGTAAGATATTTTCCTTTTAGCCTCTTAAGAATATGATATCCATATGGAAAGGCAGATCAGTTTTATTCCCTGTGTAGCTAATAAAACCCTCCATACGCACAAGAACCCCTAACAAAAGTATTTTAACAACAGCTTGGAGCCTGACACTTATCAACAGCTTGAAGTCTGACACTTATCAATATGAATGATAATCAACAGAAAAGGGTTTCATTATGAACAGCTTCAACTACTGACAAAATTTAGAAGTGGAATTACACCTTCTATTACACTGTTGAAAACTCAGCCAAACTGCTACTGTTCTCTAACCAGCTCACTGCAACTATATCCAGCAAGACATTCCCTCAGGAAAACAGCAGCAACCAATTCCCATTCAAACAACTGTTTTCAGAGTATGGTTTTGATTGGTTTTTGCTAAGAATCCACATGCTACTGAACTCACTTCTGTTAAACTACAAGGAATTTGGACAAGGTATTTTACTTCCAGAATGCAAAGCACTATACATGTCTTCTACTACTGCTAGGTTGAATGTGCAACTATCTTAAATTATTCCCTGCTCTTCCAGTAATTTTTCTTTAAAAAAACCCCCCAAATTATGAACATTTCCTTCTCATTTCTCTCAGAACACCCATTTCTCTCAGAACACCATCCTGCCTGCTGGTTTTGCAGAAAGTCATCTGGGACCACACATGAAAAAAATAAATGGAAGAAATGCTTCTCTGAAGACAATCCTAGCCTTACGGTGTGTGCGAAGCAACTATAAAGCAAATGGTAAAGTTCTTATGTCTACAAATAAATAAATCACTTCCAGAACGAAAGACCCTGCCATCAAGCATTCTCCAAGGAGAATCCTTAGAGAACCAACTGGTAAGTGAATGTGGTAACTCTTGCCTTCAAAAAAACATCAGTTGTTACTTCATCAAAGTTCTAATAACACTGTCTCCCTGGGCACATAAAACTATCTTGGGCTCTTTTAGGTCCTGGGCATCTATTATCCTTTAGATTGTTAAACCATTCCAAATTGCAGCCAGTGAGATTGTCAGTTTGTGACCAATGACCTTCCATTTCTCAGGGTGTTATGCACTGGTATTTTAACAGAGGAAATCCTAGTTAGTGGAAATACAGTGGAATGTTCCCTGCACGCGAAATACGACTTTGTCTCTAACATAACTACTAATACGCATTAATCTATTATCTCAATACTTTCTTTAAACATTTTATTTTGCAAAATTGGACTTACTTTTTGTTTGAAAATAGGTCATCACACTCAAAACTCACTTTACACCACATGGTAAAAATAACATAAGGCACTGAAAGAGACTTGCCATTTTTCCGCGATGACTTCTGTGCAGGAGGTGGCACGCAGGTTTGTGCTGTCGCTAGCTCAGGACTGGCAGCTTTAGTTCCATGACTGGCTTTTACCTTATCAGCCCAACTTACACCAGGAGCCAGGCGGGTGGCAGAAATGGTCACAGCAGGGTTCCTAAATGAAAGTCAGAGCTCTTTTTAGTGGCTAATCAAAGAACAGAATGGTTTGTTAGAAAACTTTATCAGGACACTTTCTCCCTAATCTTGGCGTCCAACGAGGCAGTCTGAGAGCTAGTTCCAAAGACTGGAATTTATTTTAAAATGAGAAGAAAAGCTTATTATAGTGACTCTTCACAAACCTGCCTCCTTTACCTTTCCAGTTTTAAAAGTAGTTCTTGAATATTCAAGCTTCAGTAGATTTCTCAACAGCAAAATCCCTATAAATTCAACTCATGAAGAAAGTAAAACTCACCACAGAAACAAGGATGCAGCAATGAATCAGCAGCGGTGGTGGGGGGTGGGGAGGGTATTATTTCTATTAAGTAACTATTTTGATAGCCCATTATATTCCCTGTCACAGGAAAGACAGAAAATAGTGCTGCACCAGGAGAAAAATCTCCAAGTGAGACTCCTTCTACTCAGTAGCCAATGAAAGTAAATTAAGAAGAAGCTAAATTCTTGGATTAAATTTTTTAAAATGTCTAATGACTAAAGAAGCATTCAGTACTCTGGTGCTGGACACAGAGCTCCCACAGGAAGCATCCTCTGATAGGGAATTTTACAATCACAGAAATAAAGATACAGTGAGTACATACAGCCAAATGTAACAGCTCTTCTATTGCATCTTCTTGGGTCCAGCCTCATTTCATAGGCTACAACCATTACTTTACAAGGAGTTTAACAAAAGATATGGGCAGGAAGTCCAAAAAAGTGCAGGCTTAACTGTAAATGTACATCACACAAATCCATCATATACTCTGTTTCAAGGTAAAATAAATGGATAGATTTATTTTCTATTACCTACTCAGCAAAACTAAATTGCTGGAAGGACATTCTATTAACTTTCTGAAAGGTCCAAGTAACAGTGACCACCTAAACTCTGAATTTCTTGATGGACAGAACTGCAGGGTTTTTCCATTAATTTGCTTTCTGTAACAAGTTGCTCTAGAGCAAAATCCTGCCCAGTTTTATTAAAATGAATGCAAGCAAACTTTTTTGAATTGGAAAATGGTAACACCAAGGAAGCACTCAATGTTCAAGAAACATTGAATTCTCTTCTGCAACAAGAGTAACAACTGATTTCTTTTCCAAGCTTTACACCACTGATTAAAAGAGTCCACCAAACCCAGCTGCCTCATTAGCTACAGCAAACCAAGGACAAAATAGGTATCTTGCAAGTTTCAAACAGATGTGTAGAAAACCCCACATAACCAGACTGGGCACTTATTTTAAGCCCAGTGAGATGTCAATTTGTCATTATCTGCTATTTTTATCAAGTCTGCCATCAAGAAAGAAAAAAAAGCTATCAGGAATAAGTCCATAAATTACAAAAACATGGCTGGTTGGTGGTTTTTAATAATCCCCATTGATCCTATGGAATGCAGTATCATTTCATGTGAGGAAACCAGGAAAAGAATCCAAGCCCCTTACTCCAATAGTGCCATACAACCGAGCACAGAGACTACTCAAATGTGCAGCATGGAACATCGTTTCCTTCGACATACTTTGAGGCTGCAGCAATGCACACTGAAAAGTTGTTGTGATAACAAAGGTGCATTTAATAATCAAAACCAGACTTTAACCTTTGTGATACTGATTTCTGAAGTCATTTATGCTTTTGGGATCCAAAGCATTGTATGATAACAAATTCTACTAAGTCTTGGAAAACACTTCTGCCATTTTAAGCTTGGTGCTTGATCACTGCAATTAGTCCTCCCAATTCCTTTTCACGAAAAATAGTGGACAACATTTTCCTACTCATCCTCTCTGTAAGTGATTTTGTTTATCATAACCTTCTTGTTATCCCTTCTCCAAATTCTCTGCTTTTTGCGTCAATACTGTTGGATACTTCTGATTGTTCCTGTTTCCAGTTTCTGTACTTTTCCTACTTTTCCTACACTGTTTTTGGGAAGAGATGAAGATGACCAAAGTTACAAGTCATTCACTATAAATTCTACACTGGTACACCACCACCTGTTCTCATGTCCTCCATTCCCTTCCTAGTAATTTCTAGCATTCTGTCAAAACTTTCCAGCATGCCATATATCAAGCATTTAAGCAGCCACCTCTCAGACACTGTCAGGTAGGTATCAGTACATACATCTACAAAGAGAGTACCACTGTTGGACCAATTTTTCAACCAAACACACTTTGTAATATTTTTGCAGAAATATTTTATATTCAAAATTGGATAGAGCTCAATACTTACAGGTACTGACCAGATGCTCTAATACTAGATCTCTAATGAGGACATTTTAACTACTTATGAAACAGAATAGTGTGTGATTGAGATCCCAACAACCCAGAATGAACTAAAAAACATACCCTGAGAAAGATGTAAACTGAACATGTATGCGCTCTCCAAGACTGAAACGGCACCAGACAGTGCTGCTCAAAACTGGTGTTCATGCACATTTGTGTTGAACTGCTTTCAAACATTTTAACAAGTAAAAGATTCCTTATTACAGCATATAATACACGCTGCATTTTAAGTAGGATCAGTTTCGCTATTCATCAGAATCCTGATAGTCTCACTTTACATTCACTCTTTTTGACCTATATTCACTTTTGCACACTCAGCTGGCCATTCACATTTCACACGATGCCAGTTTTAAAACACCAGTTACACATATTTTGACCTTTGTTTTGCAGTAGGAAGAGTACTGAACAGACAACATAGAACACACTAATTGTATTTTAACTTCAGGTCTTTGGAATGACCATTACTTAAATATATAACAAAGTAAAAAATTAAGTCCTTGATAGGATTCCTTTACAGACCCTGTGCTTTTCTTTCATGAATGCAAATAATTGCATATATGATTTAATAAACACCAACCAATACCTTGATTACTATAGAAAATGTGTATTCAATGAACTCTACTTCAAAGGAATCCTTATTTTAGCTTTAATAAACTTACGATCTGGTTTCGTACCCAAAATTTAAACTTCTTCGTGCATTTGATGTCACACTGATTCTGTCTGTTGATGGACTGGGAATCACATGGCGTCCTGGAGACATTTTCTTTACTTCCCAGGCTAATGAAGTAGGTCTGCAAGCACAGGAAAGAAAAATTTCAAAATAAAACTTGCAGTAACTATCCCTGTACCTCCAGTACACCAAAAACTTTAGAACTAACCAAATATAACACCATCCACTTCCATTATACTATTGATGTACCAAACTTTGCCAGCAATAATGTTTACTAATACATACGTACTTGCAAAGGTAACTGAACAGGTTAAGTCAACATAAAATGGTTTTATCCAAACAGATAAAAAGGTGAAAACCCAGCTAGAAGCCAGGGAAGCATTTTTATTATGCAGCCCATTGAAGATGTTTTAGTTTCAAGTACTGATTCTGAGGCTATCCGACACATGAAAATGACAACTGGCAATTAAAACAACCCCAAACTTGTAGAAGCCAGTGCTGGCGAAGACAGATTCAGAGAAGCACTTACATAAATATATATATACATAAATATTTTTTAACGTGCTCCAGTACTACTAGCAGGATTGTAACAACCTATAATCAACTAACAAAACCATTCTGTCACATTTGGTCTACTTTTTGTCTCTACCTAGGTGATGAGCAATTGAACTCACTACTTAACAAAGCAAAATGGAAGAACTAGAGTCTACTCCACAGGTTGTCTACAGGCACGAATTATACCAGCAAAACCCTATTTCTCATTTACATCCCAAAGCTAAAACTTAGGCACCAAGGCACAAACTGAACACTAGGCACAAATGTAGGGATGTCATCAGTTTTACCTTTCTGATCATGTACTTCCAAACCCTCTACCATTTGCAGCACAGCTGCTCACTGGTAACACTAACAGGGAGGATAAAATCCCCCCGTGTCCTCACACAAATTCTGTTCAAAATGAAAGCTCCCTGAGGCCCCAGAGCAAACCCAAAAATTGGTTCTATTTGCTGAATCTCTGCTACAAAATAAAGTTTACTATGAGACAGTATTTGGCTGTAGATTAAAAAATACATATCAATCTAAATACCTGCTTTGAGCATCAGCTTTTTCTAACTTCTCCTGTAGCTGTATCCAGTCAATCAATGCTTTGAAGTCCCTTACATAGTTATCAAGCATCATCAGGACTTCCTGAAAAGTAACCATTACATCAACCTTAGTATTCAAAAATGCCAATCCCTCCACCTCAATAAAGGAACTGAAAATGAAGTAGGAAGTTTATTGGTCTGTAGTATTCTCAGAAAGAATAAAACCAAAGAAAACACCTGAAAACAAAAAAGCCCAGATAGTTCAGATTTTTATGTGAACAAACATTAAAACATTTGTCCCATCAAAACCACGCACATTTCCCAACATCTCTGCAAGCACCAATGTCTAAGGACAAAACAGCAAAATCTGGCACAAAAATAATTCTTAAGAATCACAGTTTCAGGGGTTTTTTGTCAGAGTTGTTTTCTTTCAAAATACGCTGGACATACTTCATCAAATAAGCAAAACTGCCTGTAAAACCTGATAGACCTGTGGAAGACTAAAACTGTCACGATTAACCTGTTTGTGAAGTAAAAACACACAAGGCGACACAAAGGCAACTGCATCAGATGGAGGGAATTCCTCCTGGAGAACCCTGGGACCCCTGCATTAGAAAAAAAATGGTTCTTACACCTCTGAAGTTCAGCAAAGCGTATCCTGTGCCCACAGACTTCCAAGTGTGCACGATTTTCAAATGATGCCTGCTGGTGTAAGTACAGGTTAATGACAGACATTCTGCTGTCATGTGAGATTATCAGCACTATTGTACTAATAAAGCACTTTGTGATCAAAATCACTCTGAGAGTGATATTTTGAGAAGCAAAAAGAGAAAGATCAGAGCGTTACACTTGGTTTATAAAATCATCATGTTTGATATAAACTCGCTGAGAAAGAAACCAACGTAAATGGCAAAGTTTATATTCTCTTCTCTGATTAGCACACCTTAACAAGTGAAACAAGCCACTAACTGCACACTCTAATCTATGAATATAGTAATTACATTTCCAGACCTTACAACTCCAATACCCAGATTATACTTCTTGACCATTACAAACCAATCAATGTTACACCATTTTAAAAATCACTTCTCAACTCTACAGGCTTCCCCAAGTATTTCTGCATTTTTACATGAATAATCACTGCAAGCTGTAGTCATGAACACATTTCACGGCTTGGAAGATTTACATGTTATCATAAAATAACACAACGGGGAGGGATCTTAAGAGCAATCAGGTCCATCCTGTATTTCCGGGGTAGGATTAAACATACACTAAGAGAAATGATGTGGGTGTGCTGGAGTTTTATTCAAAACAGTGCGAAATCTTGATTAAGTAGTTAGAATCTTTTAAACTGTGTGTTGGTCTCTAACAAAATTAACTGTTACGGAAAGACACATAAAATTAACTTGACTTCACACTATATCAGGAAGGATTCCTAGACAGAATGCCAGTGGCTGAACAGTAGGAAACTAAAAGAGTTGTTTCTGGTAAAAATATGCTTAACTTTCAGAAATTATTGACTGTATCTACCCATTTCCAGTTTGGTCAAATGTACACGTTCACTAACTACAGTAAGGTCCAATTACATACAAAACCAATAAAATATTCAAAGGTAAACTGGGATCCTGCAGTCTTTACTCAGACAATACTGCCTACTGCCATTTGTTCACAGTAAAGCAGAGCGATTAAACTCTTAGCTTTGTTCCCTGAGTAAAATAGTTATTTTAATACACAGTTGCTTACTGTCAATGGAAGAGAAAGAAGCAATTCTTTACCATGTAAAAAGTTAGGAAATCATTTATATTCCACCTATAAACTCAAAAATAATTCACTGAATGTGGCATAAGGCACCTTCTCAGCAGAGCTGATTATCACCCAATGAAGCCCATGAATGTGTTTCTAACAGACAGTTCGAGGTCACATCAATCACAAATAGAAGCTTTCGTAACTACTCTTTCAAAGGCAAGAAAAATGTATATTGTACTCTGTGATGACAACATGCTGAAAATAATAAAAATCTATAAATGAAGTCTGATTTCTATAAAAACTTATACAAGCTTCACAAGCAAAGTTTAAAATACAGACATAATTTTACGGTATAAGGAAAAACACAAATGATGAAGTGTTGCTGTCGTGAAACTCTTCACTATGTCAAAGTCA
>NW_009930426.1:2022-14736 GCF_000696875.1 Nestor notabilis | reverse complement strand
TGCTGGCATTAGGAGAAATTTTCTGCCCAAAGCAAATAATTATTTACTTAGAAATATTTTGGCAACAATTACAAAGGCAAATGTATTGGTTCTTCTGTGTAGAACTACAGATTTTAACAGTAAAACTTTAAATAATGAAAATAGTAAAAACAGTCTACTACAGTGCAGGTAATGAATGCACATTTTTCTACAATCATGTCCTATTCATCTTTACTTTTAATTGTCCTTTTAATAGAAAAATGACCTCTAACGTATGAAAATGCTTTTTCATATGAAACTGTATGGATGATTATTCATTTTGTTTAACACAAATGCAAGTTTGAACTTCAGCTTCAGTTTTCACTAAGTGTCCTTTTAACTAGTACGTCTGACAGACATGGAGCATATGCTGGTTGTTCTTAAGGGAACAGTCACCAGAAAGTCAAACACTGGGGAAATCAAACAGAATAGTACTGTTGATGTAAAAGTTGCTCTTTGTTTTGAAATACTCCACTAAAAAAGCTAACAGAAATCTTTCTTACCAGGCAGTTGGTTTACAGCACCCAAGTAATTCTTAAATAAAGGCTGCTACAAGAAAGGAACAAGTCGAGTATTTTAGCCAGTTCTTTTTTTCCATTTCACTAATAAAATTTCAGCTTTCTAATTCAATTCATGTCCATTTAGGTTAGCCCACACTAAGTTGTGCCGACTGTTACTAACAATAAGAGCACAGAAAGCAAAATTCAATTCTGAATCATTTACTTTTCCAAGTCTGCCACTGGGATATTCCTCACCAAAAGAAAAAGAATAAATCTGACTATGACTTATATTCCTGAAGTTAGCTGGTGCAGGAAAAAACCACAGTAAATGGCTTACCCTATTTTAAGGAATGTTTAGCTACACATTATCAGAAATGATCATAGTAGAACCATGCAGCTGTAACCCGAGTCATGTTTTATGAACAAGGGAATACAAACAAGACAAGCAGCTGGAGCGGCCCCATATTCACTGATGCACATCTTTCTCCCTAAAGCTATGAGGGCCATTTTGTCAAGCAGGATGAAGCAGAACAAAAGTGGCTCTGAAAGCGCCGTTACAGGCATCCAGATAACTACATATAGATGTACAGCTAAAATTACCAATTAGTTTACCAATTGGCTGCAACGGATTCGATTGGTTTGTAATTAATTCTAGTTACTGGCGCGTAGAGCAGGATGGTTGGCGCCATCCCTTTGTCCTCCTGACACACAATACTGGCGTGCAGGGCTCTGGGGTCCTGGACATCAATACAGCTCTCTAGCTCACCTACGGTACCGAGTGTAGCAGATATACCCTGTGGTGCTGAAGCAGTGGAAACTTGTACCACTTGAGAAGGTGCTGACAAAAGGGAACCTTTATGGGGTAGACTACGGCTGCACTAGAGTCAAAACAATTTTAAATCCCATTATTTTTCAAGGTTATACCCATCCCATACGATTTTTAAAGAGCCAGTTCAAGCTAAAGAAGAAAGCAATACTGCTAAAAAACAACACTTAAAGGAAAATCAGTGACATAAACCTAAAAACACTCACAATACGGCTCCTGTTTCTGCACACTGTTCACTTCTCTGATCAATAGTCCTGCATATCACAAAGCTCTTTTTGTGCTTTTCCTTCTTTTTTCCAGCTCTCAGTCATTACTTTGGTTTCTATGTATTTATCTTAAAGTTGCCCTCCTCATCTCTTCAATAGGATGATCATATTAATGATTTTGCAATCAGCAAGGATCTCTAATATACAGAGTAGCTACATCAGAATAATCCTGTATTCCTGAACCAGGGCAATCTTGACTTGGGTCTTAGACAGTCCTATTAAAATCCCAAAGAACAGAAATTCACTGTGTTTGGAAGCCCTATAACGCCTGAAACATTGTCTTTGCCACTTTTTGTCCCATTCTCAAACAAGGGGGAGGAAAAGAGGGAAGCATGGAAGAGTGCAGGATTTTAAGGTTACTACAATTCAAAATAGTAGAATGTGTGTCAGAGAAATCAGCTCAGTCACCACATCTGTACTTCGTATTATCGTAAGGCTAGAAACGTGTGGTTCATTTTACAAACTATGCATACTTTATATTGGTTCATTATCTATAGCAAATATTTTAGATTATTTATTTACCAAAATATACTCCATTTTCTATTGTACTGGAGCACGTTTATAGCAGGCGACCGAAGTTCCTACTTACTTTCTTCAAAATTATATTTTTATTGAAACTGGACGTTTCAGTTCTGTGACACCAAAACAGTTTCCAAAAATTCCTTGTAGCTTTTGTCCTACAATTGAATTACAAACACTTAAAGCCAACTCTGGGGTGAGGTTAAACAAAAATGATTGCCAAAGCAGTCCTTAAATCCCTGGGGAGGGATGAGAGGAAGCAGCTCCTCTAGCCAAAGGCCTCTCATTATACCAACTTCAGTACATGGTAGATAATATTTAGAACAAACAAACAAACAAACAAATGAAGACTCTAAAACAGATGCAGAGGAGAAAACCAGAATCATTTACCAGTAACTTATAATTCTCTCAACAGGTGTGCCTTGTTAAATAATCTCACACCAGCTCTGCAGAAGCTACTAAGCAGCAAACTATAGACAGTAAAGCTGCAGGAACACATGGCCCCTTATATGTGTGTATGTGTATATAAATATATATACAATATATATATGTGTACATGTATATAAATATATACATATATAGGATTATCCAGACTGCCTGTCCTTCACTGTTGACTCATCTGTGGAAGATGACAACAATGAAAATGTCAATGTCAGCTCATTTAGAGAGAGACATAAACATCCTCTTCCTAAAGATCTCCAATTCCAGCAATTTTTTATAAGTTTTTACTCAAACAATTTGAATACATCTTCCATAAAACGCTACTGATCTGAAAGACTGTCTTGTGCGAAACACAGAAAAAGAACGTATGCATTCTAATATGAACATGATCCGCTCAGGCTTACAGGGAAACTTGTAATCACGTTGGGTTTACAGAAGAAAATCAATTCTATCATACAGAACACAGTTCATTCCATGCTGAAATTCTCCTTCTAACTGGAAATGTTCTAGGGTTTCAAAGAATGAAGACATCAGTACAACAACATACTAAGTTAAAGCTGAAAATGGTTACAAAATGGGTAGAAATACACTTAACAGAGGACTCTAGTGGGGAAATGATCAACAATGAAAAGAATTTAGGTGCAAAAAGCAAAAGATGCTTTTAAACCAAATGAAAACTTATCCTGCAACAAAAGTAAAATGGACAGAGTTCAACTGGCTCTTATCAGTGGAAACAGGACCAAGATCCTGTCCAGATCAACTTGGCCGTAATACTGAATTATTGCTGATTTCCTTTTCACTGACATTAGGAAAATCTTGGGGTTTCTACCTCCAACACGTTTAGAAATGGTTTTATTTTCTTGGCTGTCTTAAAAGTCAGTAATCAGCCTGGATGACCACAGGTCTTAGTCTGCACACATAGACTGAATTCATTAGAATTGGCATGCCCAGAACCAAGAACAGCCCTCACAAGATGTTCTCAGCAAGAGACTAATGAAATAAGTTCCTCTCTCCTTCTGGGAGGCCTTCAATCAATTCATACTCTCTCAGATATCACCTTGATCAGAAGGCCTCAACTAAAGTTGTTTCAGCTGGTTTTCACATCATGCAACATGACAAATCTTTTAAGGGAAAGGCTTTACCCACCTCTTTAGAGTATCTTGTGCTGTCTGGGAGAATCAGAGCGAAAGAACTTAACTCTACATTTTGTAAGAGGAAAGAAGAATCTCAAGCAGAATGAAACTGTTTTCACTGAACTATGCTCAGGGGAGACTGATTTATGAATATACCTGTAAGCTTTAGAAACAAGGAGCTAAAGTACCCTTACCAAAATCTTACAGAAATATACTAATAAATAACGCTAGGAGAAAGACTAAAGTTTGTACAACCATTAAGTAATGCCAAACACCGCCTTAAAAAGAATAGAAAACCACATTTTTACATAATAAAATTCAGCTTTGTTGAAGAAAAAAAAATAGTTGAAGCCATAAGTTCATCCTAGGAGGGTAAAAGCCCAACAATTAAAGTGGTTTGAGATTCTCCAAGGCTTACTGTATCCTTAGCTGCTGGATCCAGTTGCTCAAATTCTATCAATGAGAGTTATATATAAATGCGTGGTGTCGTTTTTATACACACACAACATACATATAAACACAGTTGCTGAGGCACCTGAAGACCATAAAAGAAAGCAGCAGAAGACAAATGTGTCTTCTGTCTACTCTGTTCAATTAACCAAAATTCCACTGGCCAAAATTGTCTACAGAATCTGCCTTTCTCCATCTACAAATAATTTGGGGCTTAATTCCTTTTAGAATAGAGAAGGAGATTTAAAAGGATTATTCTTTCTTTTCTACCTAAGCTCACCACCCAAACCTAGAAAATACTAGGTAATAAAATACTCATATGAACATCAGACACACAGAAACTGAACTAATGTACAGAATAGCCATACAATTTTCACTGTGAAATGTTGAAGGTTATAGGCAAATCTATTAGAATACATCTAATCTATCACTACTGCACAAACTGATTTATGTACAGTAAATGATGATGCTTAAACTTGAGAACTCTTTATTTTGGAAATAATTCAACCATGTTCCTTATACCTTTATATGCAAAGCATCAAAGCTGTATCTATATATCTCTATACATGATTTGAGAGTTCTCAATTCCAAATCAATAGCAAAATACTAACTTCAGCAATGCCCAAAGCTGAAAGAAAAGAAACACAACCACTGATCCTCTTACACACATTTCCACTGTTTGCATCCTTACCACAACCCTTCCGTCTGCAGTTTCAACCACAACCAGCCACTAGAGCCCTTTCCGATTTGGGAAGCATCAAACATTATCTTCAGTGACAACATGATCAATAAAACTATACCAACTTGTAAGAATACAAGACAGCAAAAGGTACAAACTAAGAAAAAACACAACACTTTTATAGCAGGTTAATTGGAAAGTTTAAAATGCCAGAAGTTGTCGGATTTCATTCTTACACAGGTCTTGTAAGACAATCTTCATACAACTAAAATGTTTAAATAGAACAGCACGTGCCCATTTGAGCAAAACATAGGTTTGAGGAGATACTACTTCAGAAGTTGAAATTAAGGAAGCTTTTGATAACAGGCATTTATGATTTTTTCAAAATCCCACTTAAACACCAGAGAAGGAAAGATTAACGGTTTAACCACTCTAGTTCCTTACTTAATATTGTTTCCCACATGCATCCAGCAGTAAACATAAAAATGGTTCTTCATAAAAAGAGCTACCAAGATACTCTGTCAAATAAGTCTGAAAAGTAAATGTGTCAATATTGAATTCTATTTATCAAAATCTCCCACTTCTACAGGTATAGCAGAAACACCATTTTCAACCGAGCTGATGTTTCTGTTAGCATCTCTTGTAAGATTTTAACCACTACACACTTTTCTGTGCAGTACGACAAGGTTGCAGAAAAGAACGTAAAAGTAAAGGTAATCCATTCCCATTTGTAGATGAGCTTTAATTTGTAATGAACAGAATTTTCATCTTAAAATCATTCAGATGACCAGTACTGTAATACATAAAAATGGAGAAAGTGTTAAGAATGAATCTGCCCAAGAAGAAGAAAAACACCGCACAACAAACACCATAAAAACACCCAACAAAACAAAAACCAAGCCCCCCCAAATCCCTCTTCCCTCAATTGCTGCATTCATGTTCTCTTATTCTCTGAGTGTCTAATGAACACTGAATGGCAGTTTTTTTCCGCAATGTGAACCTTAACAGGATGTCTTCTTCCAAGCTAGTCACCCACTCTCATGAAGTCGATAATGACTATGTTAGATTGGTCCACTGATATTAAAAGTTATGGCAGGGGTGACAGAAATTCATGGCTACACAGGACCAACAAGACTCATAGTAGGACTGCATTAAACCTGGCCTTCTAAGTCCAAAATCCTAAATCCTAATAAAAGCCTTATACATGACATACATCCTTTTCCCATAGCTACATTATCGCTATTCTACAGATGATAGCAGAGTTAGAGAGATACCTCATCAGATCACACGGAATTCATATTATGCCTAATATTATACCATTACTTACATATGCTTCAATTAGAGGCATTAAAGCACTCTGCATCCTCCCAGTCCTGCACATTCAACTGTCTGGAGCTGTCCCTGGAATAACGCAGAACTTTGCTGCACGCATCTTTCCTTCAACACTGGACACCCGAGCTGACACAAAACAGGGAATCTAGGTTCTGTTCATCGCTTTAACATTTTCAAATAGCAACAAAAATGCACGACCAGGGATCTTGCAAGATCTGACCAGGCACAATCAGAACTGTCAATGTAAAGTATGAAACTTGCTGCTTGGAGGTAACAAGGCAACAATGTGTGTAGGACTACCAAAGCCAAGGCACTAAAACAATGAAGTGTTTTAGATGAGCAAATGCTGATTATTTACCTGAACTGAGTCACATATGGCCAAATTGTAATGATTAAGCTAAAGACTGCGATAAGCTATTTTTAAAGTAGGACACAGACCTTCTACTAAGCTACATGAATTCTTGCAACAATGTCATGTGAGTGCTTCTTAATAAATCCCATTTGCCAACTGAACTCTGAGACTCGATCATTATTTTAATTTGTGAACTAAAAGGTTGAGGTACCACGGTAAGCACTTTCTGTATATTCCATAATATGAAAACTGCACTGAAATGGGGTATTTCAGCTGATAGGCAACAGCAAGCACTGGCTTTTCAGGATCAGAATGAGGAAGACATGCAGTTTCCACAAGGATCTGTGGTCATTATCACTAATGTCCCATCCAAAATTAAAACATACCTCCATGTTAATGACAAGGTTGGTCACTCCCTAGGCTGAAGCCTATGTATGCAGTACCACAAATGTTATATGCCTATCTATTAAGAGTTATGTAAAGCACTCACTTCAAAGACAGCAGTTAAGATACTCTGCTGTCATTTCACAGAACACATTGACAACTTCACCTCTGGCAGAAACCAGACTGTGCCTGTCAACAATAACCACCCCAAAATAAAGAATGACAATCAACGGAAGTGAAACATCATTAGTAAAAATAATTTACAGGATTCAACAGCTTTATACTTCACAGATTAACGGAAAGTTTAGTAATTTATCAGAAGTCTAATAATCATTATTTTACAGTAACTTTTAAAAGAAAAAGAGCACAGCACAAATGCATATTCCTACTACTCAGGTAAGGCACTTTTTTGTGCTGAGATCTTTTAAAAGGTAAAAGCAACATCAATGTTACAGAAGTTTTATAACAAATGACATTGGACTCCTCTTTTACCCACTTTTTGTTTTCTCCACCTCGGCTTTGCAAACAAGTAAGGCGATATACACAGCTACATACGTTGTCAAACATGTACTAAAATGAAGACTTCCACTTAGGCTATGCAGTATCTCCATCTGAGAACAGATCAAGTAGCATGATTAAAATGCTGAATGATATCTAAGCCCAAAAATATGTGACAATGATACAAATACACTTCTGTTCTTCCAGTCACCAGAGTTTAAAATGCTAATCTAATTACAATACAAGGCTGACTGATTTTCTTAAACCAAAAAACTCTCCGGAGAAGTCTCCTGAGCAGGAAGACAGTTCAGGAACAACATGTTAAATTGTGTTAGACCAACCAGCAATTTGGAAGCCTCTAGCTACTGTTCAGTTCTCAAACCTGCTTTCAATGAACTGTATTCGTACGCTAATCTCAAAGTCAATGTGTCTGATTACAGCAGAGAACTAGATGCATGTGATAAGAAAAAAGCTGACTTAAATTGATACATGTAATTTTTTACAGTGATTAGATAATCATTTCCAGAATGTGTCGAGTTTTCAGCCATGTTTAACATGAAAACAGAAGTCATGTATTTCACATTGCTTTTTTAGCATATTCTTCCACCTTCTGTTAATCATGATAAATTCCATTTCTAAAAAAAAGGAGTGATTTGGATTCAGTGACAGCGGTCTTTCTACAGATCTAGCAGAAAACCATCATAAAAGCTACGAGATGCACCAGCTATTACAAACAGAGGTTATGCAAAAGCAACACAACTTACAGTGGCATCCCAACCACCATCAACCACCAAACGCTTTCTTAACATTAAGAGGGAATTAGAAGAGTGAAAACTATTGCTACAAAAAGGAAGCAGTATGTATAGTAAAGCCACTTAAAAGGCAGCAAACAAATGTGAAAAAGGCTGAATCACAACAGTGCCACCTACAGTAAAGAACATTACAGGGAAAAAAATAAATGTTTAGCCAGAAAATTAACAAAATCAGAACTCAATAAGCAGAACCTGATTTCATAAAAACAGTGTGATCTAATAACATTATGTATGTTTTATACACTTCAAAAATTAGTCACTGCCCAAGCTGAAAGTATCTTCCTAAATCAGAACAAATATGCCATCTCTTTTCCTATTTACAAGCCTTTACTAAACACAAATCACATAGTAACACATTTCTGAAGTATCTAAGTATAAAAAAGCCCTGTAAGAGCCATGTGACACCAGCAAAGAACAGCTGAAGACTTACCTTGCATTCTACTACACTCTGATCCGATTCACATGTAACATAGATTTCATCAACTGCCCGTCTGAGGTTGTCAAACAGAAATGCCCAGTATCGAGCTCGCAGATCAACTTTTCGAGGCTGTCTTGTTTTTGTTGGGCTTTTGTCAAAGTTTTTATCTCCAGCTGCTGCTGCTGTTAATTTACAGTCTACGGTAGTGCTCTGAGAAAACAAGAGAAAATGGGAAACAACAAACATGAGGAGGGAAAGGGGCTGGGTTTCTGCGAAACACGCATTTTTTCAACATACTCAGATTTTTGTCAACCAGAAATTTTTCACTGAAGAAGACTACATCATCCCACTGACCTGAGGTTTTAAAATACACATTCTGATCTTAAATATCGGCAGCAGCTACGTAAAACTAGATTTGTTTCTTTGACATTTATAACCCAACATTCACAATATATAATAGCACAACGATATCCTGCCTCTTAGCACACTGGAAAGTTACATTTTCTAATTACATGTTCTGTATTACTTATTCTGACAAGTATGTGCATCCAGATATGAAAATAACTTGTTCCTAATAATCACACCAGCAATGTTCCATCACAGTTAAATTCTATTACGAAGATACTACATATGATGATTGGTTTTAATCCCTCATTATATTATACTAGCATTAACACTGGGGCAATGTTGATGTGGCCAGCCCTTCGCTTGACATGTTGTGGCTGCCCTGCAAATGAGATGCCAGTGAGTATCAAATGAGTTACAAAAGGAAGCTTTCACACTTTAGACTACTACTTCTACAAAGATTTCCAGTCACCATATTGTTAACACTGCAAGCTCAATTCAACCCAATGTAAGTGCTGTGCCAACGAATGAAGTTGCTCCTACTTACACCCAGTCTGAAAGTGTCCTCATGCTTAAGTTGTAATGTAACAGCTTTACCTACAACAAATCTGCTTCAATTTTTAGTGTTAATATACAGACTAACTGATCTAGTACTGCTTTGCTGCACAGATGCAGACGACTGCCAATATGCTAAATGTGACGGGAGCAGAGGGAGAACATCCAACTGCCTTCACGAATGCTGGCACAGACAGGAATCACTATGTGCCTACTTGGAAGTACTGTTATGCCACCTCAGTGTTACGTATCTGTTGATGCTGCGTGTCCAGCTTAGTCACTCATATGGGGATATGTCTCCTTAACAGACACAGACTGTCCATCCTCTGCACAAGATACTCCCAAGGATTCTGAAGCACACCCATTTGGCTGAAAATACCAAATAAGCACTTGGCCCCATGACACTGTTCTTATTGAACTTGAAATTCTCTCCCACAACAGAAAACAGTCGCACTTCCAGAGGTTAGGAAGTGCCATAAGTAAAGGCTGAGGAAGAGAAACCAAAATTCTGGCATTTTTTAACTTCTAAATACTTGACTTTGAAACTTGGATTGTATACTTCAAAAAGACAATGTGCGCAGTTTTATATATGTATTATTTAGCCAATAATGTACCAGTGATACCACAAAACATTTTTATGCAGTAAATCTCATTACAAATGAGCACATACCTGTTTTGCAGCCTTGTGTGTGCCTTGAGTCACCCTCTTTGTCTTTCCACCAGCTTGCCATTTCGACTTTCCTGTGGAAGAAGCAATTGTTTGGATCAACAATAACGACTGTCATTAGAAATTGCATTCTAAACTGCACAGATCTCATCCTGCAATGTACTGATACGAGCACAATTTATGAGTTGAGGTTTGTAAAATTATATATTCCAAGTATCTGTCATGGTTCAGAATGTGGAAAACACCAGAAAACACACAGAAAATTAACAAAATTACAAAGAAAGGCAAGACTTCATTAAAGAAAGAAAACTTGCCTTTAAGTGCTCAGTGCCTCTGAAAACTATATCATTACAATCTACATGTCAAATATGATACTAGTTTTCTACACAGATTTTAAAAAAAGCCTACTCTTGAATGGCTTTGAAAATGGGGAAAAACAGAACTTAGGAGTGTATTTAGTTCACCTACATTTAGGTAGCCAAAGAGAGAAAAACATTCACTGAGCATGAGTCAGTCCCATTAAGATTTGAAATGCCTTCTCAAATGTACCTGTCTCCCTCCACTGCTTATACGAAGTGACTTCAGCATCTGTGCTTCCAAAATCAGTTGAAATTCCCACAGCCATGAAGGATGATGTCAGGTCTCAGTGCTGTCATGGTGGCAATTTCTTAAGTGATTAAGAGTTATCTTTGCATAGATAAATTTGTGTTAGCCTAGACCTACCCAGTATGTTTGCATTTAATCTTTGAGATTTGCTCAGGGGTAATTTAAAAGACAGATATATTATATATATATATAAAAAAAAAATTATTCTACGTTTCAATCCTCCAACTTAGTATCTGAACTCGCACATGAAAATCATAAGATCCAATTACCAAATATGTAAGCAAGTTAAGACAGAATACTAACTATGGCAAGAGCTCTCTAGCACAGATTGCATCTAAGTAAAAGTTCCAAGATTATTTAGCTGGATGAAGCCAAGCAAATAAATGCATTAGTTAAATATAGTTCCTTCCTAGACCATGGAGATCATTCCTGAATTTCAGAATTATCCAGTTGAGTTTTTAACAGTTCTTAGGCCAAATTCCCTAACGCAATCCAGCTGTTTTACACTGCTCTGGTTATGTGAAGCAGCTGTAAACCTGTCTTAATCAAGCAGTGGTACAGCTGGTTTGTACAGCTGGTTTGCATCACTGGCTATTCCACGGAACAAAGCTTTTAATTTGAAAACAAATTAAAAATTATTTGCTTGATAATTCATTTCTGAAATGCTGCATTAGCCAAAACAACAGGTACAAATTAATATATTGAACTCAATTTAGCAGCTTTCAGGGAAAAAAAACTGGTTCAGCTACTGCATGTATATAAACTTCCTATTCACTAAAAAGCTTAAACTATGGATCAATTCCATGTCACATTTAGGATAACTGAAAGATTTCAATCACCATAGTCTCTCTTCTGACATGATTTAGATTCTGCAAAGACAAGATTGTGAATGCAACAGCACTCAGAACTCGCACAGTGAAAAGGCTTACAAGCAAAGATGGGTATGCTAAAATAAAAAAGGGCAGATGAACACACAGAAAAGTTGCAATCTCTTTAGATTCTACAAACCCCAGAATACTAATGTATCATCTAAGAACTGGGAAATGTCTGAACAAGTCCCTTGTGAAGACAACAGAAAGTTTTCAGGCACTTCCTACGTAAGGCAGGCATTCGGAGAAAACAAAACTTATGTAGACACCAAGTTTTGCAAAGTTGAAAGCAAATAGCGTGTGACAAGAACTAATTTTTTCAGATGTATTGGCCAGAAAGGTTTGTATTTCAGCAGCAGTCACATTTCCAAGCTTTATTATTCTTTTTCTACTAGTAAGTGCCCCTGGTTATTGGAAGAAATCTTCCTTTCTGCTTTTATCCTTTTATATTCACAAATAGTGACAAAGCAAGAGCACTCCTCAATGGTTATGTGTATGCGCAGTGACTACTGGTAGGTAACCATACAATATGAGTGCTGCTATGAGATGTGGAAGAGCTCAGTGACAGATGAAGGGCAATACGTGGTAGGAACTGACTGAATTTGAAGGAAAGAACAATAGAAACCAAAGATGATTATCTCATTACCTATTAAGTTGCCAATGTGAAATATATAAAGTAGCAAAGTTTTGCAGCATTCAGGGAGCTACAGTCGTATTTTACACTAGAAGCCCATTTCCTCTCTGTCTGGGAATTAAATATGAAGCACACAGGGTTTATGATTTGTGAGAACTTCCTGTCACAAAAAGCTGAGGTGCTAATATGTCCAAAAAAAAAAAAAAACCAACCCACCCTGATAAGCTGTTTTCAAAAGCTATCTTTTATACTAGCAATCTCAAAAATCACCCCTTTCATCTCTCTCCTTTGGATAATTGTACTGGTGAGAAATGCCTTTAAATTTTGTCATTCAGAGCAGCCCCCATTTCTGTTCTCACTGTGGCAGCAATCAACTGTGTTTGTTGTTTCATTGTCAGACCTTCAGCAGG
>NW_009930426.1:0-1991 GCF_000696875.1 Nestor notabilis | reverse complement strand
CAGGAATGACAACAATTGTCAATTATATTTCTTTTCTTCTCCTTGGGTGAACCTGAGGACACAACTGGGTGAGCATTCTGTTGTTCTCCTCCAGTTCTTATACACAGTGTGAGAGATCCACTTTGTCACCTCTCTTCTTCCATGTGATCTATAAAACCTCTAAGACAGTCAGTCCACATTACAGTGCCATTGCTGCCTACAACCCGTCTATACTCCAGAATCTCTCTTGCCAGCCCAGCTGGTGCAGTTGTCCATCTTAAGAAATAGTTTGACAAAATCAAGGCTTGCATAAGACCTGGTTGCCTGCACCTCATTTAAAGTAAGGCAGAGGCATCTGCCTGGAGGAAGCAACCAGATGAGACTGATTATTTGTGATCCCTTAATTATGGAAGCATATTGAAGTTTCTAATATCTTTTTAAAGGTTTGTACAGAGGTAGTAGATTCTGTTTTTCTAACTGGATAATGCAAAGGATATGGAGAAATTACTGCTTTCAAGCACAGATATAACCAAAATTCTCCACGTTTTTCCACCTCCTGATTGAATTACAGCAATATATTTTGCACAAAATTACTTCTGCAAATCACTGTCACTGTTCTCAACCAGAATATAATGGCCTATATTCACCTACCAGCACTAGACTGGATCCCCTTTCATTTCAGTGAAATTCAAGGTTTGAAACTTAGGAGCTTTAAAGAATACCCTTCCCTTCATGTTGTATACCGCCAGTTACAATCAGATCCCATGTTGCTAAGGCCGACACACCATGTTTTCAGTCATGACAATTACAACTTCCTTATGTGGCCAAAGAGAGACAAGTTTCATGACTTTCAGCACCTACTGCAAAAGGTGATGAAAATTACTAAATCATCTACTGAGACCATCAGGCTCTTGCTAAAGCAGTGGATTACAATGCAGGTTCTCTAAAGAGTGTCAGATACCCCTCACCCATAAAATATGTTTCCTTACCCTGAAATGCTTAATCCACAATTGAATTCTGTATAGTGAGAGCCCAAATGATTTTAAACAAGTAGGGAATTAGAAGGGAACACTTACAAATACAAGATTTTCCGATTCTTTTACACATCTCTTAAAAGTTCCAAAGGTACCTTACATTGTATTAACATTTAATGTCAAGCCTCTGCAATGTTTGTGCTTTGCTAGTATTGCATCCTAGAGTTTGTGATAAAATCTGCATGTAGTGCTTATCTGCATGCAGTGCCTCAAATTCCATGCTAGGCATATAAAATAATCAGAAAGGAAAAAATTCTGAAACCCTCTATTAGAATGATCACAGCTTTCCAAGAGGGGCAAGACCCAAGTGACTGCACCAAGTGACTGGTGGCCATAGGTTTGGAATGCAAATTTAATTCTGGAGACAGTATCAGACCATTGAATTTTTCACAGTTTTAAGACTCGCCCCCTAGGACACAAAGTGAACTGCACTGCTCACTAGTTACCCAAGCAAATCTGCTGCATGTTACTGAATCCTGTGGAGGAGGATTTTCATTTCAATAGTTGAAATGTGTTAACAATTACCACATTTTGGATTTTCTCATGTCATTGATCTGTATCCATAATCCATCTCCATAAATGGATAAGGAACTGCCAAGGAAACTTAGAGGGAAAAAAGCAGCTTATAGAAGGTGGAAGTGAGGACAGGCAACCTGGGAAGAATACAGTAATGTTGTCCAGGAAGCCAGGTACCAGGTCAGGAAAGCTAAGGCCCAGTTAGAATTAAATCTGGCAAGGGATGTTAAAGATAACAGGAAAGGCTTCTATAGGTACGTAGCAAATAAAAGACAGGCTAGGGACAATGTGGGCCCTCTCCAGAAGGTATCGGGAGAACTGGCTACCCTGGATTTGGAGAAGGCTGAGGTTCTTAATGACTTCTTTGCCTCAGTCTTCACTACTAAATGCTCTGACCAAGTCTTGGAAGGCAGACACAGGCACTGTGAGACTGAAGACCTTAGGTCCACTGTAGGAGAGGAT
>NW_009930425.1:5056-90496 GCF_000696875.1 Nestor notabilis | reverse complement strand
ACCCTAACTATTCTATGATTCTATGATGTCAAAAGCATGAGCAGAGCCAGGTAGGAAAATCCTGGCAGTTTGAACAATGGATTAGATGAACGAGGATGAACTTCTTTTACATCAGCTCCAAATATTACATCATTAAGTTTCATTTTAGGCAAATGGAATGAAGGAAAGCAAATCAAAACATGTACCAACTAATTTCCTCTCACTACTCCTACGTGATAAACCAACTCAAACTGCCATGAAATCTGGCTGCAGCTTTTAAATGCAGAAAGCCAAAAACAAACATGCACAAAACCACCAGTGTTTGGGATTTCTGAAGAAATCCCCAAGCAGAGGGGAAACAACTGTAATTCAACAGTCCTCTTTTGCCTTGGGTATGTTATGGAAAACAGCAGCATGAAACACATCTCTCCTACTCTCTGTAATGAAAGCACCAAAATGGAGAAGGTTTGATTTGCCATTTTCAGCCATTCTGAAGTCTATCTGTCCATTTTATTCACAAAGCTTCTTTTAAGGCATGCCTTTGTAAGAATTTGCGTCCCTTGCAAGCTGTGCCCTGGCAGCAGGAGACCCTTTGTATCCCACCTCAATACATTGATCAGCAACTAAAGACAGTAATTACTTGTGATGGATAAACCCCACAGGCTCTGTTGCAGTTCATATAAAGCTAGCCAAACCCCTCCAGGTCTGAATCTTGGGAAGTCAGACTTCTTGGGGATTTCAGTGTTTTATCAAGGTTTGGCTGCCCTGGGAATGCAGTGACCTAGACCGACACCAGTCTGTCCTTCCACAGCACTAGTGCACTCAGGCACTCTCCCACCAAGAGAAACACATGGTTTGGAAGGAAAGGATGAAATCTGCCATGCATAGGTGCGTTATGTTCAGTCCTGGGTTTTAAAAGTAATGAAATCTTTTTTCTTGGTTTTCATTTTATTTCTTCATTTTACTGATATATTACAAATATTGTAAAAAAAAACTCCAAACAATCATCTGTGAAATATGGTATGTCTTTTTCATCCCTTTGAAAATCTCTGAGGATGGATACCCAATGTTTTTTATAAACTCAGAAATACTTTAAGTGGTTGATATCTGTGCAGAAACTGATTAAACTGCATAATTACTGCATGCTCAACTGTAAACTGTAATCACAAGGAACAAACGAGAGGCACGAAGTCTTTTGCTGACTCTCAGTGATTTCTATTTTGTTTTGAACAGAATATGAAGGGACCACCATAAACCAACCTCAGACAGTACCAACATGGTGAGGGAGCATGTTCTCACTTGTGTTAAGGGTCATAGGAGATGCCCATATTTTGTAAGTATATATTAATCCTTACAGATCACAGTATACACATATACACAAGATGCATGCCTTGTGCAACTTTTCTGCTATATTTACAAGACCACCTTACATGTTAAAGATGTCAACTTAATTAAAGAAGGGCTAAAGTATGATCACTGCTTCACTCAAGACTGGAAAGCCATGCAATGTCTGGGGTTACAGAAGCCGAAGTGTTTAAAAGTGTTAAAGGCATCTTGCAACAAGAACCATTTATTAAATTTTGACCAAGACCAGTACTGACTCAAACGCTAATCTTAACAATCTCGTTTTGTTTGAAACCTATACAAACACACACAAAAATGGTTTTCTCTGATGTCAGTTGTTTTCTAATGAATCTGTGATCCTACAAATGAGTGGTATGAATCACACATGAATCTCAATTTATGCTGTTTATTATTGAGCAGATGAAGAGGTAATATTTTTCTCTCCTTTAAATAGATGTGAACAGTTGCTTTCATTACCTCTGGAAATCTGATTATTCTTAGTTCAAACTTTATTTTTTGATTTTTTTTAACTGTCTTAAAAGTCACCATTTGCCACCACACTCTTACCATTAATCCCATTAATGAAAAAGAAAAAAGTAATTGCTGAGAGCAAAAGTAGTCAGGTTCCAAGGCAGGAGGTGAAGTAGAAACACAGGGAGACAGGAGCTGGGACAACAGAGCTGAGCAACTGCATCTGTCACACCCAAGCTCTGGGTAAAACCAGACTTAAGTCTCAGACCATTTCATTTCTGGAGTTTATAGCTACCACACTGCAGTGGGGAACACACAGGAAACTACAAGAACTTCACACGTCTCCTCAAACTCCTTATGCATTTCTCAGCGCAGAAGGATAATGTGGAGCTGTGTAAAATTTTATGCACATTTTTCACACATGCAGAAGAGAACAAGTTTTTCATACCCAAACCCACAGAGTCACAAAACAATTCCCTGGGGAGCTGAGATATCCTCCCCTGCTGGTCAATGCTGCGATTTTTCTGCAAGTACAGAAACGACCTGAATTATACCAGATCTGAGCTAGAACCAATTCCCCAAGGTGGCTAAAGCCAATCTTCCCTATGCTGTCAAGGATAAAAGGTGGACTGCCTCCCCTTGCAGCAGACTTCTATAAATACCAGAAGACAGTTACATTATTCTAAACCTTAATTCAAGAACACACTGAAATATTTTACATCACGCAGTAAATTGATTATTGCAGGCAAAGTACTCAGGCTATGAATGACTGACAAGAAAGCCTCCAGATAAGCACATAAAATTAATTATGCTG
This sequence comes from Nestor notabilis, assembly GCF_000696875.1. Lineage (NCBI taxonomy): Eukaryota > Metazoa > Chordata > Aves > Psittaciformes > Psittacidae > Nestor > Nestor notabilis. The sequence continues at coordinate 87,888 of NW_009930425.1, read as the reverse complement.
TACCCAGAAAGAAAAAACACCACCTCCAAAGCTAACAAATCAGCTGGCAATAAATAATAACATGTAAGCATTTTCATGCACTTATTTTGGTAAAATCCAAATCAATACTCATGAAACAACAGCTATTAAATAATACTTACTAGGGAAAAGTCTGAGAAGCTTAAAATCCAGCACCTTGTGTGTCAGAAACCAAAAGACACAATGAGAAACAGCGGGAGCTCATCATTTATACCATTTTGAGGTCTTAAGGAAGAAGCCTGCCAAAAAAATACCATGTACAGATCTTCAGGGCAAATTGATCTCATAAAAAAAGGATTAGTGCATATGAGGGTAATCAAATGCTTCATGTTGGATTACAATTCCACTTAATAAATCAAGCTACTTCTACTCATGAAAAGGTTTGTTCTGTACTCATTTGATTAGTTACACTGAAAATAAATCCCATGCAGCAGAACCAAAATATACATGACTGACTGACATGACTCAAATGTCACCACAAGTCCTTGTAACAACCTCACTGTGTACGCTGCCACACCAGCCCCACGTATCCAAAGAGCCTGGGAAAATTCCAGCTCAACCAAGTCTCTTTTCATGACTCAAGTTTAAACTTTTTATAACAGCATCCTCTTCACTGGCCTAATCCTTACATTTTAACCTCAACCCAGCACCAGCCAGAAATCACCTGTGTGTACAACAAAGTAGGAAATGAAAGGAGATAGAATAGAAAATCTTCCAATTTTAGCTCAAGACGATAACTATAGAGGGTTACCCTCTTGAGGGTTATCATCCTAAAACCATTAAGAAAGGATTTATTTTATATAATTTTCTATTTTCACTGCCTGATGTGGTGAGATTGGATGAATACAATACCACGGTCTCTACTCACACAATGCAATTTGAAGACTGCTTCAACAGAGACATGGTTTTGCATTCTGGCAAGGCTGTTGCCAACCTTGTCTGGAGAATGGATAGCTGCTGTTGAGTATGTTCCCTTTGCAGCGTTGAGTCTGCTATTACTCCAACATAATTAGGGACCTCTATGTTCTCAGTGTAATTTTTCTTTACAAGAGATGTCAGCTACTCAGTCTTCTTATTTTTCTCAGGACATCTGTGGGTGACAACATGACTTTACAGTGAAAAGGACAGGAATAAATGGTAACCTAGTTCCTTTTCAAAAAATAAAAATGAGTTTATGATCTGACAATAGTCTGCTCTCCTCTGAAAGCTGAACCCAGTCTCGGCTGTGAATCATGGTAGTTCGCTCTTTTATTTTGACCTTTTCATCATTATGCAGCCTGATTAGCTATCTGAGCCGATTGCTTTCATATGAGAATGAAATCAGCTACTTAAAAAGATAAAAGATTTAAATGATCGAAGTATTAATTCATATTCTCACAACAGTCATGTTTTAGAAAAGAAGTGCCACCAGCCTGACATCACTGAGAAATAAACACCTTTCAGTACAGCAGCAAAGGACAACCGCTCCTCTCCTCCAACATCTCTGAAAAGGCTTTTCGGGGGGATAATGTATCTACGAGACAGCAAACTGTCAGCTGAATTACTTCTGAGCATCTGAGGGATGCGATAGGGCTCAGGGAGCCGAACTCAGAGGCAGCAGCACTCTGTGTGTGCCAGATGTGCCAGGTCGCAGCCACGCGAGAGCTTCAGCCAGTTTCAACAGGAACTCCAAGGGTGGAACAGGAGGAAGGAGCTGAATTTGCAGCATACGAAAGCAGCTATAATCACAGATGCAAATTTATAGAAATGAAGCAAAAGATTTGCTTGAGACAGATTCACAAACACACTGAGTAAGCCCTTTCTGCATCCCTGTCCTTAGAAGTACCCACAATAGCTTCCAGACAGAAGAATCAAAATTTAGGATTAAAATGACCCTCCTTGAACAACTGCCTTTCCCCATGGTTAGTTTCCAGTGCTGCTTCAAGTCACCAGAGAAGGTGCTAGGAGAGGAGCAGGAGCCCTCCACCCTAACAGAGGCATACAAAGACAAATTCATTGTGCTGACAGAGACCTCCCTGAAACACAAAGCTGCCAGAAATGCACTGTTTACAAGAATATGTATCCATATTTTGGATACATACGTATATCCACACACATGTAGTAGGTAGCCTTTATCAGTGTATTCAACTCTTTGCCCCCCCCAAAGCTACTACAGATGTGGGACAGGATGTGCTATCTAAGCCTGCCAGCAGGACAACAAAAAGACATCAGCTCAGATGCAGCCACTGCATATCACCAGAGATATGACCACTCACAACAGCCTACAGGTAGAAGAGAGACAAAGCCTGCTGTAGAGCAGCCAACTGCAGGGTATTTTGTAAAAAAAGCCCACCTTCGCTCCCCATCAACCTTATTGCAAATCAAACATCAATGCAATGCAGGTTCTTGAAACCCAGGTGAAAATAGCCTTGCCTATGAAGAAGTTGAGTCATGTTTTAAAGCAAGCAGCATTTGTCAGTATATTAAACTAAGCAGATGGCAAAAGAATAAAATTCAGTAATAAGATAAAACATCTTTAAGCAATTACACTATTTGTTCTTGACTTTGTTATTTCTAAGGCAGCAAGAGCAATATTGCAGCAGGCAATGTCCCAACACAAGAGCGTTTAGCATGATGGACTGACTCCATACAGGACTCTGTCACTCATGCTTTAGCTCCAAAATAATTGCTTTATTAGGCTTGATTAGCTGGTGTTGGTGATTAGAGAATGTTTTGCAAGTGTTGTTTGAATCTGGAAGATCCAGTGACTGAAGCGGGAGGAACGTGCCAGAGCAGGAGCTGGTGCTGACAGGCCCAATGCAGATGGGATGCTGCGGGTACCAGGACCTGGCAGCACTGGCGCAGAGCAAGGAGGGGCACCACACACTTGCCCAGAACAGCAACGTTCAAACTTCCCTGGCAAACTCTGCACAACTGGCTTGCTTTTTTTTTTTTGGCGTTCAGATTTTATTACACTGAGCCACAGGCCTTGATACATACATTGAAAACTGAACGCATCTATTATCTCTATTTATTACACAAAACCACAATGATGCTTTAACAGTCCCTTTCACTGTGCTTCCATTAGCAAAATATTGGCATGACTTCCTCTCCCACTCCCCCAATGACAATTATAAAATATACCCCCTAACTACTTCTGTTTTTCAAAAGTACATTTTCCTAATATTTAATTTATAAATCATTTCCCACATGTATTAGTAATAAATGTTTAAAGGCGGCAGACAGGAATACAACAGGAAAGCATAATGCTTGCTGTTTACTAGGAGGCCTCATTAAAAAGGCATCAAGAGCAAGGAAAATAAAAGCAACCTTGTGAACCTCTGTAATCGGTCTCAAGAGAAATGTCACACTGAAGACATCCAGGCAGAAATGTCCCAGCCCATTTTAGTGCCAGAGATTAGGGGGCGGTTGGGAAAAAGTTCACTATACCTTTTGCACTCCTCAGTTCTCACACTTCTTACCAGGCTCCCAGACGCGGTTACAAGATGCTTCAGATACCAGATTTTACATGAGAGTTTCAAAAACATTACTCAGCCTAACAGTAGATCTGGTAAAGCTAAAATGCAACATAGAAAATCACTACCCTTTACTCAGTTGGAATGCATACGGTTTAAATGAGTCTTCGCACTATTACTACTGAGCTCCTCCATATCATGTGAAGAAAGTGGGTGCTTCTCCAGAGCCCATGTTCAGTGCAATACCCAAGATCTGGTGCTTGCATCATTTTTTCCAGTGAGCTGTGGCCATCACCACCATCACAGCCTAACTAAGCTCATTAAAAACAGTAGGCATGGCAGCATGGATGTCTGTGCAACACATGCCCATACCTGGGGCTCCAGCAGCTCTGAGCCCACAGCAAGAACAATACCCAGTGACTTTGCTTTGGTAGCCACTGAGCCAGCTATACTAACATGAGCTGGGGCACTCTCATCCACTATGCAACAGCATCTTCACACGCAGCACAGACATACCTTCGAAGCTGGACCACTCACATGCATGTGTGTATGCACATTAGTCTTTTCCACCCCCTCACAGTTCTGGAAGACATTCATTTTGGAAACGATAAGGCCACAGAGATGGCAGATGGCTGACACACATGCACAACCCTAACAGAGCCACACAATGGCAGCAGCTCCAAGCCACACACAGCACAGACCTCACCCGTCACCAGCTCACCTCTTCTCCATGGTGTTACAGCCCAGCAACTGCTATAGGATGTGAGAGGTGTCTGAACATATCTTAAATTCACAGCTCTTTGAGGGGGGGAAAAAAAATAGCACCCCTAAAATCCCTGATGAGAAGCTGCCATCCAAATCTGTTTTCATCCATTTAAAAGCCTATAAACTTTAGTGTTATTTATTGGCAGATCAGTCTGCTGCGAGCTAACACTTTGCTAAAGGCTTGCCGGCACACACGTTGGTGCGCTTTCACAGGGCGCTCCCACAGAGCCACACACAGCCCTGAAGAGGCTTCAACTGCATTTTAACAACTTTTTGGCACATTTCTGGTTGGTTTTGCCATGCCATTTTTTGTGCAAACTATAGCTTCCAAGATTAAGAAATACATCTTTCACCTCCTCCCCACCCTTCTCCTTCCCCACCACCCCCAAAGGACTTCTCTGATTTCTTCCATGAGAGACCCCAGTTCTGGTAAGCGCTCAGGCCATGGTGACTGCCTGCACTGGCTGTCCCAGGGCAGTGGGAGAGTGGGCACACCGGGGCTGCTGCTTGTAAAACATCCCCACTCCAAACCACTGCGATGCCAGCCTTCAAGATGCCTCTGCTGCGGACACCAGCTCCTCCTCTCCACCTCCCTATGCTCTTTTATCCTGGTTTGCACAAATCTATGCTAGCTTAGAAATGGACATAGTGAAAATACTTTAAATTCATCAGAAAGAATAATTCCTAATGGTCTTCGTCACATTAACTTGGGTAATCTGCTGGATGCAAGTGCAGCTCACCTGGAAGGACTGTGTAATTGACACAATCCCTCTTTCCACTGGCCAGAGATCAAGAAAGTGCCATGATGACTTTCACATGTTAGGTGTCATCAGAGCATGATCTTGCAGTTCTTAATGAAAGAAAACCTATTTCCTATAAAAAGTGAAACAAACTCTGCTGCCTCTTCTCCTCTGCTTCCTCAAGTAACCTCTTGTCCACAGCAGAAATGAATGGCATCCACACACAGCCACAAGCCAGGGGTTACCTGTGACTCCCCACAAGCACCACAGTTACCATCACAGCCCCTAGTCCAGACCTCTTCATAAGTTTTAATAAATAGCTCTAAAAATTCACTAATTACCGTGATTAGGAAACTGGGACAGGAAAGTTGTAATAGATCAGCTCCCCACGCGAGCTCTGTCCTCATGGATGATTCTTTAGAGCAAGTTATTAAATGTGCTGATACGTGGGTGTATTTAGCTTAATAGAAACATGCAAGAGATATGGTTATTAACAATTTCTCACAGGAAATGTGTGGTTTTCATAGTTATTGTACCCAAAAAATGAGGTAAAATCTACAACAAAAGGGAGTAAGAAAATTAAAGGAAGATTACCAACTTCATTTTGCAGTATTGCCTACCAAATTGTTCACCTTCACCATTAAAAAAAAAGAGAGAACTGTGGAACTTACATAATTCATCTGAATTTATGCAGACTAATTACTTTTCTGCAACCAGTGTTGCACAGGCTCTTTCGCGCTGATGAACTGCTCTTTACTAACCCTGCCTGGTTTGTCTGCAGCAACAGATGGGAGCAAAATAGCTTCTGTAAATCAGAAACAAGTGACAGCAACTAGATTATTTCACAGTCCCGTGAAACAATCTCAGGTAAAACTCACATTAGAATGTCATTAGGATTTCTGCCTGAAATATTGCTTTACATAAATTTTGTAGTATAATGGTTATTAAAAACTTCAATACAAAAAAGAGACCTAATCAGTTCTGTAATACCCTCTTCTAATTTGCTTATAAGTTAAATCATATTTTTAAAAATAGATTATGATATATTGCAAGAGAGACTCCCTATTTTAATAACTTATCTTTAGATATGGAGAACAGCATTGCTAAAATACTAAAAATGTTAAAATGAAATTTCAGAACTATGAAAGTGCTGAAGTATTTCAATTTTCCATTACATGCACTTAAATTTTGCAAGATGGGTTTCAATTAAATCAGTCACTGCACTCAGCTTTGCAACTGCTAAAGGCAGGTTATAGCCAAGAAGGACAAAGTTTTAAAAAGAACCTTTAGGGCTGCACCAAACAAGGTCAGTTAAGGAACAAAAATATAATTATTTTTATTTGGCCAGACCAGTTAAATCAGAGGACAATCTGAGGGTCCCCTACTACTACTACTGGGACAGCTACAAGAAAATTAACACCAGACTTACACAGTACTGTGGTATTAAACTGGAGAGCTATATTATCTATGAAGGAAAATTTTACTTACAATACCAGATGCCCTTGTATTTGGTAAATGCTACCTTTTATCCATTTCAGCTTAATTACGAGCCTCCGTGGATTTCTTCTTTTCTTCTAACCAATACAAGCGTCTAAAGCCTTCCCTTTTCAAGCATGCTCTTTGAGCTGCTGGTCTCCCTCGCAGTGATGTTTTACAAATGGAACAGCTTCAACATCTCCACCAGTCCAAACCCCTAAGAAATCCATGTGTATTCATTTCTTTGAAATTATTTCAGAAGAGAAATAAAAAAAAAAAAAAGGCACTTCCTTACTTTGTGTTGTATTTCAGAAAGTTTAAATGGTCTAATATCCTATTCCTTTTCAATGTACCACAAAGTGCTAAATGGTAAGAATTACATTACTGCCACTGCTTAGATCTTTGCTGATAAGGTGAGCCTTTTACATTTATACTGACTTCTGAAAAAGCTGTTGCTATACTGGTCTCATAATTAATAATTCATGGAGCCAAATTACAGCTCTAGAAGGATACAGCCATTTTTACTAGTTCTTTCATATTCCTCTGATTTATGTATGACTAAGTAGGAGACTGAGCAAAGGAAAAAAAATTAAAACTTAACACTTCAGGTTTAAAATTAAATTGCTATTCCATATTCAGAAAGGATGGATGGAGGGGGATATAACAATGCTTCTTTTGAGACAAGCACATGTACAAAACCTCTGAACATACATTATTTTATATAAAAATAGCTCTTGCCAGTACTAAAATTGTAGGTATTTAAAATTGGAAATATTTGTCACTTATGGGACTTCTAATGTCATGGGAGTGCAACACACTAATGTTTGTAATATCTTCACAACAGTCCTTCTTTCATGTTGTCCTTGATGAATGGAATAATTTTTCTGCACCCTGTATCTATCCTCTCATTGTTAAAGACACATTTTTATTGATCCATGTACAGAACAAGATCCACCTAAAGACAAGAATCAGTAAAGGAATCAATTTTGTCATTTTATTTCTTCCAGAAAAAAAAACAAACAAAAAATACCCCAAAAAAGATGATTTGTAAAACGATCTCTTTCTCAAATCTGCCAAGCATATCCTAGCTGACATTTTCAAAAGTGCCTAAAAGTGTTCTAGAGGGGAAGGACACAGACCATGATAAAACCAGAACAAACAAAGAGCAGTCATCTAAAGACACAGACATTTACTGGGGCTTTCAGAAGTCCTTAGTCCAGTGCGGCTTTTTATTGACTTGTTTTCCAACATTTCATCCTGAGACATCCGCACTGAGGAAATGCTGTCTTGGACCCTGGGAGAACAAGGAAACCTTTTCATGTGGATGTACCAGGCTCATGTTGAAAGCATCCAAAGCAGCATCTACTTAGAATAACTATGCTGATCTCGGTCAAATCAGTATTTAAGCATTACTAAACAGGAAATTTTGAAGGGTTTTTTAAAGTTTTTGTTATTACCAATTAAAAGATGAATTATTGTTACTTAACGGTTTGAGAAACTATGTCATCTACACAGCTACTACAGACTGCAGAAACATGCACAACTAGGTTAAAGAGGTGGTCCTAAAGGTCAGCATAGCCTCTCCAGCCCTCTGGTTCATTGTTTTATCCTCCTCAGCACACTCAGCCCTCAGGCTTTTTGCTGGTTTACCTCAATAGATGCAAATTCACAACACAACCACTACTCTGGTGCTACAGTGCTCACTGTTGTGACAAACAAGCTAACACTAAACACTTGAAAAGCTAAAGCTGCCTTCTTCATTACGGCCAAGCTGCTGAAAGCCTGCAAGAAGCACCTGTTTCTATTAAAGAGCCTAAGGCCAGATTAATCCATTAAAGTTTCTGATTAGCACATGTTTTAGAGCTGCAAAATATGTTTGGACAAACATGTATCTTCAGTGGAAACAACTGGAAGTCCCCATGTGTAAGGGATCCAACTGAAGTGCAATGTTTGGCAGTGCAATGAGAAAACTAATTTCTGAAAGATGTCTCATTGTTCATATGGGCTGCTGAATTCCTGGCTATTTGCTCAGCCTTCAGTTTGCATATCACAAACAAAAATCTCAGAAAACCTAATTACTGCAGCTAGACTGTTTAATCTTTTCAACAACAAAATAAATAATAATTAAAAATAGGTGCCAAGAATAAAGAAACTTATTACTTTGTTTTCTGTGAAAATGTGCAAGGGCAAAATTTTCATAACTGTTGAAATAATTAGGTCTTAAATTAAGGTTTAGCTTCCTAAGAGCCCAAGTTACTTTGGAAGTTTTTAATTCCATATCATACACGATAATCTAGCAGTTTTAAATTACCACTATCTATTTATATCTTACTCATTTTGAGCTTCAATATCTAGTGATATGAAGTTATTTAAGCAGAGAATACACAATTTTGGAGCCGCTGCCCATGTTTGGCCACATTGCACAGAAGTATTTACATCCACAATTATGCTTCAATGTAAACAGCAGCAGCAAAATGAGCTAGAAGGTATTGCAACAGATTGTTCTGCTGGAAAACAAAATGATCCAAAGTGACCCAGAACAAATCGTTCACCAACCTTTCAGAAAAGAAGTATCTACCAGAGACAACTGCTAAATGTGTTAACTCTAAGATTAATTTACTAAATTTTATACTAAAGATGAGAGCACAACAACATTATTGTGAGTACTTGTGCATCTTCTCTGAGGTTGGCTAATTACTGCTGCTAGATTGATTAATAGTTTTACTCAATGTGCATTTGCAGTAAAATACTGCAATGGGTTGTCCATAGGCTAGTAGAGTTCTTGGAGATGCTCAACACTCAAATGCTCAAATGGAAAGTTCCCCAAGCAACCTGACCTAACCAGACATGATTGGAACAGGAGGCTGGAGAAAATGACCTCCAGATTCCCCCCAACCCACATTATTCTATGATTTTAACAGCAAAAATGGTCATACAAACTCCCTGAGTATCAAGAGACAAAGTGGGAATGAGCAAAGAAAAAGCGGATACGCTCAGGCACACCTGTGTATTAAGAAAACCCCACCACACACTGAGATTTATTGTGAGCAGTTCATTCAGAGGACTTGAGTTATTTATTAAATCTATTATCCTGATATAAAACGATTTGATATGTTACTAAGACTAAAAGATACATTTAAATTGAAATTAGTTTAAAATTGTTTGTTAACACCAATAGGAGTCAATAGTGTTCAGCACATGGAAATATTCTGCACCCTGGGGCACTTTCCCGAACTTGAACCAAGCTTTTAAATTAAATCTTGACATCATATTTGGCCAATAAGTGACTGATCTGATCATGCTGGAGAGCAACTAAAGAGGTGGTGGGTTAGTGTTAATTTACCACAATTCAGTTTTAAAAACAGTTCCATTTACGTTAATTCCTGAGGAATCTGAAACCTTGTTTTTGTCTCCTGGAAAGGCTCAAAGTGCAATATAATTGGAGAGCCATCGCAGCTAATAGAGAAAAATAGCAGGAGATACCTCAGGGAAGTATTACATCGTTTTGTAAAGCAGAAACATCACAGAAAAACCTCTTAGGAGAAGAAGTAACCTTATGCTCAAAGAATCTAATTCAAGGTGAATTTAGATGCAGAATTTTATCAAAGACTATTTCTTTCCACTAATGATTTTGTTTATGCCTTTTTTTCCCCCCTTACAGATTTAATAACATCCACTCCCCAATGCAAGCTGTATCCAGTATGTGCAGAGGGCAGCCTTGCTTCTTAGTTTATACATACCAATAATTAGAAGCTTTGCAACTGTTCTTAGCTCCACTTACTGTGATGAAAGATGCAGATGTCTGTTTTAAGAGCCTCTGATAAGCGTTCAATTTGATCAGCCTATACAAATACCCTGCAACTTACACTGTGCAAAATTCCTTAACCCACTATTCACTTTCAAGTACACACTCCCAGCATTTAGACTTCTAAAGTGAGATTTCTAGGTCAGACAGAAGATCTGGGTGTACACCACGAACATCTCAATAGCTAAACCACATTTTCCAAAGCCATTTAGGGCCCCAGCAAGCTTCCAAGAAGCAGCTCAAACAGCCCAGCAACTGTGGACAGTACCCTACGTTCTGCTGAAGGACCTCTGAATATCTCTGCTGTTAGCTATTTGTTTAATTTTACCCCAAAGTCCTAAAAGCCAGCATCAGAAATGAGTTAGGCTCCCAGCATGAAAAAGCACATCCTAAGTATACATATACAATGTATGTAAGCTAGTCACCTGAAATAAGCTAGTTGGCTTAAAGGTATGGCCATCAATTACACTGCCACTAAAACTGCAGCTTAAAAAGCTGTTAGAAACTTCTGAAAATAGAACTTTGTGGGTTTTGGAAGCATTATGACAGATTACTGATTATTTTAATAAAATGATTATTTACACTTCCTTATCGAAAATTTTACACTGACAATGGAATTGTCTTTTGTATTGGCTAAATAAATCAGCACAGTAAACAAGGGCAATAATATTTGGGTTTGGTCAGAAGGTGAAAGCAAAGTCAAAATGGAGAACACAAAATAATCACAGACATAATTTAAAACATATATGGGGTTCCCAAAACCAATTATACTTCTTTTTTCTTTTCTCCTCAGTTTTAAACTGCTGCTGTAGCTTTCTAGCTATGAAACCATCACAGTGGAGAAAACACTGGGAGAAGACAGAAGGAAACCAATGCAAGTGCACAGCAGGAGTGAAATACCACCATCTCTGGCATCCTTATACACATAAGTACTCATAACACTGGGAAAATCATTTTCTACCACAAAGATGAAGGACTAAGTCCGTACAGAACCAGGCTAGCATACATGGCAGTTCAGGAAATCAAGTATGCTTGTGATTAAATACATTTTAGATTAGTCTAACACTAATTCATTGTGTTGGAAATGCCAAAGGATGCTCAGAGTATATAAGTGTTCATTCATAACTTTCCACTGATGTGCAAATTACATTTGATAGTAAAAGAATAAATGAAGAAAATCTCAAGCTCAAATAAAGTTTATCTATTTGAGACTAAGGATGTGTGATGGGCACGTCTGCTAAAGCTATAGGGTAAATCAGAGGGACAGCTGCACAATTTTACCTTCTCTTCATAAAATCAGATCTTTGCACTGGTAAAAATCTTCCTTTTTTTTTTTTTTTTCTTTTTTCTCCTTTCATACAAGTTTAAGAAGAAGCCTATAGGAACATCTCCAGTATCAACTCTAAAAGTCTAGGTAGAGCTGTTGTCAGCTGACCGTAATATCACTGAGAGCATTAGGCAGACTGGCAAAAAGCCACATCCAGTTTGAAACACGTACTGAAAGTTTCCTCTGTCGGATGAATCTTTAATCTATTTATAATCTACAATGTTTCCTCTAAACAGCACTCCATGTCTTACCTTGTATCATTTTCCACATAAATGCCATGCCACAGAGCTAAAGTGTATGCCCAAATAGAAAAGTAGATTTTCTTTTTTTAAAGTGAAATGTTTAAGAGATTGACCTTATTATAATTTGATCTACAGCTATTATTACCAGAACAACTCAAAAGCAATTCCTGTCATCTTCCCTGCTGCAGTGTTTTGGAAGCCAAACCCCTGCTACAAACAAAAACAAAAAAAAACCCAAAAAACCCAAAACTCAAACAAAAAAACACCAACAACCCCCCAAAACCAATTATTTCCAATTATTTTCAATTTTTTCCTTTTTACATGTCTTTTGATTAGAAAAATAAAATACTGAAAAATTATTACATATCTTCTGATACATCTCTGCAGGAGTAAGGGTCTTCAACCCATATTCTTGTGAAATTTGTTTAGGTAACTAACCACATATTTTGCCAGCTCTTCAGGCAAATAGAATTTATCTGAACCTAAAGAAGCCAGTTCTCGTCTTCCTTTCCTGACCCATTACAGATAGCCCTCTGTTCTGCTCACCAGATTTCCCCCTTCACTGCAAGAGACAGAGGAACTGGAGTGTCATTGTCAGGTTATATGGTATGGCAAAAGCCTATCCATAATGGTTTAAAGCTTTTTGGCAGCAGGGGGAAGAAAATACAAATGGAAGCAAATGCAAACATCAGGGCTATTCCCACTCACATAACTTGCTAACAGCCCTCTAAAATAGCAGACACACAGAAATTAGGTTTCCTTGCATACACCTTCAGTATGTCTGGCTGTATAGAACTGAAGTAAATTAGCATCAAGCAAGTTAGCAACTACAAAGAGCCTTTCAATTGCTATTTTACTCTTGTACTACAAACTACACAAGCTATGGAAACTAACAAAGAAAATATGTGCTGAGGTTTTGCTATGATTATTAATGACCTTTTTATGTATCTGATTACGCACCATCCACAGTAGCCACATTTAAGCCAAGCTTCTTACGCTGCATGCTCGGTCAGCAAAGAGATATGGTTTCAGCTCGCATCCCTCCAAGCTGCACACGATAGTGCTAGCTTCTGGAGTTGAATTTTGAGTTGTTGGTAGCACTCACAAGCCTCACCTGAGTCCAGAGACCACCCACCAATGGCACTGCATGAACCACAGCTGACAGTCCTTGAACAAGAGCTTAGAATATAAACAAAGAGAAATGAGAAAAAGTCCATCTGTGACCAAGTCCCCACATGATGTATATTGTATGTTAAAAGGGGGTCTGGTTAAAAGATACTGATTTTCCTATTCACTCATTAGACAGTTTTCATCTCAAAACATCAGAGGCCTGACCTTTCCTGGACACAAAGCATCCAGGTGAGGAGGAGAACTGCAGCTCCACAGAGCAAAACTGCATACGGAAGGCCATAGAGACGGAGCACAGCCCAAGACAAGCAGGCACTGCTCAACATCCCATTAACGTCCTCTGCATTACAGCACAACCCAGTACTGATGTCCCTGATGTTCAGATAGAGAGGTTCCTGATCTATTTGGTGGCTATCAGATAGCAGGGATATCAGGGGAAATCTTTATCTGCTTTGTGTAAGATCGCTGGATCAAATATTTGGAATTCAAGCATTACACTGGTACTTTTGCTATTTTAGTTACTTCAGTGATGCCTTGGCCCTCTATCTGCACCTCAGGATTGAAAAACATAGAGGAAGGCAGCAGCAGAAGGCAGCAGCTCAACAGCTATGTAGGACAACAGCAGAGTGAGACATTTCATGCTGAAAACAGCAAGCCTGGAAACACAGCAATCCTGGCAACAACACTGTACATAGCCTCTCTGCAACAGTGAAAAGACTTTAGAGAGTCGGGTTATTTTAGTCGTAAATACTTGAAATACTTATGTCTGAGGCAACATGATGCTGAATATTTCCATTCACACCTGTGATAATTATGCCTGACTGATACAGTAATTATTTGTTACGATGCTGCTAAAACATTACATTTTACTGTGCATATTTAAGCAAGAATATCTTCATTACTTTTCTTATGATTGACAAAAATACGCACTCCTAGGGAAAAAAAATCACCTTCTCTATTTCTCTGGTTCAACCAAGTTCCAAATCAGTGATATTAGTCCTCCAAATCTTCTGAAGTCAGGCACCAGTAAGGAACAGAGGGAAGGATACAGTCCTTAGTTTTTGTTTTATTCCAAACTTTAAGACTACCTTTTTCTTGATGTCAATAATTTTTAATCTCAGATACAGATATGTGGATGTTTCTTTAGTAGGTCATATTCTCATTTTTGTAGGTCATATTCTCATTACATTTAGATATGTTCTCTAAAATATACTTAATGAGAGCTTATTACTGTACAGTTATTCAGATGTTTGGGGATCAATGTGGCATGACCCACAAACAGGCTGGCAGAGAAGACTGGCAATGCACTCAGAGAGGGGAACTGTAGCTACGTAGGACAAACTGCTCCTCTTCAACAGAAATACAAGTTAGATGAACATCTGAAACAAATCCAAAGCATGCAATATGCCTAAAAAACTCAGTTGAAAGAGATTTTTCTTTTGTTTTAAAGTGTGTCATCTCATTTAATGACTTCGCAGAATTCAGATAAAATTTTTATAGTTTCACACTAAGAAAACTGTGTTAAATACTACTAGAAAGAAAAGTTAAGTCAAGAGAAAGGCCTGCTGCCAGCAGCGTAAGTTTTGATTCAGAGAGCGGTCTCTGCTTGGCAGGGCCAGACACTGCTCCTGGAGCTTCTGGTTTACTCCTCAACAGGAATGCTTTGGACTTGGCTGTAAGCTTTCAGATAAGAAGACAGCCATTCAAAAGGAAGCAGTCAGTGGCACAATACTAATTATGCCCTCCCTGCCCCCTCCCCTCAATTTAATATCTTTTAAAGATTATAAAGTTTAGGACAGCAAAGACTGTAAGGACTAAACTTTCCCTCACAGTCGGGCAAAGTTTGAATCAGCAGGCAGAACTATTCAAATATGAAAAGAAACTAAAAGAAAACCTGATTTACTTCTCACTTTTATATTCTTACAGAGACACACAAATAGATCTCAATTTTTATAGCTTTTAAGGGCAACACATCATGAAACTTAGTCTTTCAAGCTGAATTTAAATGCATCCTTAAATTATAGAAAGAAGGCTTTTGTTCCCATAAGACAGCAATCAGAAACAGACACACTAAATGAGACTGGTTTAAGTCTATGCAATTTTATTTTCAATACAAAATAATCCTCTGTATGGAAAATCTTTGATTAATTATTTTGTGTCAGGAAGAATGAATCCTATTTTAATTGTAGCAAAAAAAAAAATTCTTTATTGATTAAAATGCCATATAAAGTAAGACATATGGAACCAAAATCATTTCTGTTCTTTCCAAATTAAGCATACAAACCTAAAATTTAAGCTGTATGTAAAATGCCATGTATTGCATGGAATGAATTTCCAATAATAGTAACTACTTTATATCGGTACAAACAAACTTTGTCTTAATTAGATTGACCTTTAAAAAGCTTCTGAGGCATTTGAGAATTGTAAATACTTAAAGTATGTATGATTCATTCACATTTCTGTTTGTTCAGACAATTCTGAAAGCTTTGAAGCACAGTTGGGGCCAATTCCACCCATCCTACAACTCGCCTGGGTCAGTCCCGCCAGGCCTGGATAAGTTTCATCCCTTCTGACTGCACAGATTTGGAGTGATTTCAACCTTACGCACACATCCACACGGCTGCAAAATACAGTAGGAGCTACAGTTACTTGTGAGATCAGCAAATGGTTCATGAGTTGAAGATGAATTGGCATCGCTGTACTCACGTTATTTGCCCACAGATCATGATTTTTTCTTACGATTGCTGCTTTTACGCATGAGCATATAGACAAGAGCACACAGACGTACATACACACACGTCTCTTCCCATGCAGATAACCCATATAGATTATCCCTCACAGTTTATGTGTGTTAACTTGTGAAACAGCCCACATCCACACAGGTAACTTGCAGATTCCATCTCAGAGCAATTTTCTTTTCTTGATGCTGAGCTTATCCTTGCTAGATTGAGGAAGTGAATTTGATATAAGGGAATTTATTTCACCAGTTTATGATGCTGTTTCACAGTGTGTGGACCTCACACATCAGAGGATAACAGAGCTCATGTTTCAATGCTCAGACTTGTCATCTCCCTCTCTCCATCTCTTCTGATCGACAACTGCACAGACCTTGCGACCAGCATAATAGAAAACAACAGACGATCTGACTCAGCAAGGGAAGGCTGTAGAATTTGGAATAAACCCAACAAATTTAGTAACAATCCCCAGACTTTACCCAAAATGGAGAACAGGGATGAATGTATATTTTACCAAGGTCTATTAAAATTAGAGTTTGATCCTTAAAAATATTACTTGTATACTACACCAACTTATTGCTTGTATAACTACACCAACTACAATCCTGCCCAGACTGCCTGCGATGTGTAGGTATGTGCAACCTTCCCTTCAAATGCTGTTTGCATCCTAAGCATTCATGCCTGCCAGCAGAGCAAGCATCAGCCATTGCAACTTGCTTCCACCTGTGTTCACAGAAAGCCTATTCCACCTCACCACATCATGCACTCCTGATTGTTCACTTGAAACTGTCAATTTAAAACATTTCACTTAGGAACTTTAGCTCTAACTAGACTAAAAAGACTGTGAGTGTTCCTGGCAATAAAGGAAGATTAAGGCCGAGAAGGACAAGAAAGTATCATAAAAATAACAGTGTATAATTGGGTAGTCTGCCATAGCCAGTGAAGAGAAATGAGCAGGTCAAGCAATCGAGAACCAGGAGAAATGACCTTAAAAAGTTCTGTCTGGGGACAGACTGCCAATGGTCTCATCAGCATTCAGCTCCACCGCCACAGTCTGGAGGAGGAAACATAATGCAGAAAATGGAAAGGCGGGAGATAGAAGAGCAGTGGGGAGAAAAACATCTTTCTTAATTCGGCCAGGGAGGAGATGGAAACCAGCTGTCTGCAGCCTCCTTTGTTCTTTATATAAGTCCTCTGGTCTGTGACCCACCCACTAATATATTTTCAGTATCACATACAATCTTTAAGAAAGATTAGTGACTTACAAAGAAAACAGTTGGTAGAAAGGTGCTGCCAGATCTTTAACTGCATACACCTATTGTTTCATGCAAAGCAAGAGGGGCTTTGGGAGGGATTTCCAACCATGCTCAGCAGATTGAGGTGCTCAGTGATTTTCAGCAAGAGCCAGACACCAATCTACCTTTTATGTCTTCGAAAATCTCCTTTTACTTGTAAGCTTTTCAAGATAGATTGTTGTTTTCTAGGTGTTTATATGGCTTCTTCAGCATTTGGGTGTTACAGCAACACAAAGTGATATTGAGAATTGGTTATTTTCCGTCATCTAGCTTTTCCATCAGCTTTTACAGCTTTTTATAATGAAAAAAGATGTTTTGGGGAAAAAGGACAATTTTGTGAATGAGTACATATACACAATTTTCGTATGTGCTTACAGATTATCAGTGAGAAACTGAAAAAATCCAGATATTTTTTGTTATTTTTTTCTTCTGGAATCCATTTTTCAACCATGATGCTTTTGCCTGAATATTTTCAACAAGGAGTTATTGTTCTCAATTTTATTTCTAAGCATTTCCAACAACAGAGAAAATAAATTGCTGGTTTAACAAAACAAGAAAATCCCACCCAGCTAGCAGTGCCTGCATACAGGGAGGGTGGATGTTCTGAGATCATGGACTGCACAGAAGCAGTTTTTTGGCCACGAGCCAAAGTCCTGGTGATCCCTATTCCATATACACAGCAGCATACATTACCCAGCAGAGATTCAGGTGTAATTACACCTTCTAAGGTAGCATCCGCCCAGCAGCCACAGAGACTCCATTTCTAATTTCCACTACTTCATTGCAATGAGTTCACCATTAGACAATGATCATAATCTGACTAAAGATATAGAATAAGAACTTCCTCATAACTTCAATCTCTGTACAAGAGGTGAAGAGCAATGGAAACACTGGCAGTGCTGTTTGCCTTCAAATCCATTTAGCTTTCTCATGCTGTGTCACGAGTTTTGATTCAAAACTTCAGATAAGGAACAGTGCAGTCCTCCTGCACACATGTAGAGTTATTCATACATTAAGATTTATTCCCCACACTGCTGCTTCAATGACATAAAATAATTATTCATTTTCAGCAGGGATAAGAACTCTGCTAAGAAAATGCCATCCCCAGATGAAATAAATATGCAAAAAGACAATCAAATATTCTCACCAGGCAGATTCCCTTCTACTCTGCTCAGGTCAAACATGAAGACAAGCTGTAGGAGGTAAACCCATATCTGCTTTGCCATATGTCACCCTATCCTACTTATCCTCGGACCGGTTATCTCTTTGAAATGTCATTAAAAATAACTGTATTGAAAAATACCTTAACATCACAGCATCTGTGGTGTTTCTGACCCATGATATTTAGGGCTATAAAAGATTTTCACCAATATGCTATAAAAGAGCAGGTACATACTTCATCCATAGATACGCACGACTTGGTCCTGCAAGGTGATGACAGCCCTCAGCTCTCATCAGCCTTAAAGCGATGAAGATACTCAGCAACCCATAAGATCTGCCCTGCACTAAATAAAAAGTTACACGTTTAGCTTCAGATGCTGCACAAGTCTCTCCTACACAACTTATCTAACTTCTCACTGCAGCTAACAGAAAGGTGAGACACCTTACCACTGTAGTCTTTTCATATTAATAAACAACAATTAAGTGAAGCATTCACTCACAGAACACTATTGTTGCATTTATTTTTTCATAAGGCTTTTAAACAAGTCTGTGGGCTGAAACCTGTGCAAAATCTAAAAGAAAAAAAAGCTGGGCTATTTCTCCTATGGAAAGTTGCATAAAACCAATGCTGGACTTGCTGTGTCCTAAATCATCTTGAATTCACCTTTCTCTGCTCTGTGTGACATATCTGCTGTGGTGGGCACTTCAGCTCACAGGTCCCATACTTTGCAGGCCAGGAGCCCGGCGTATTCACTGCAAGGTCACCAAACCTCATTCTGACATTTTTTTCCTTCCACCCCCACAGCTCACTGTTTTTCTGTAAAGTTGGCTGAGATTTAAAAGGCATGAGATCTGAGGGGCTTTAGAAATGTGAGGAAATCCATGTGACCAGTCTTACATATATTGATTCTTTGGTGCTCGTTTCCATATAGGGATTACCTCAGAAAGGACTAATAATCACATTAACAAATAGCTCTGGCTAAAATATGCACCAGCACCTCGAGTTTTCAACAACTCTTATTTTGCAAATAGGAGCCAATAAATATCAAGAAACACTGAGTTTGGTGAAAGAATTATTGTATACTTCATATACTTAATTCATTTTAGATACTATCAACCCAGACTAATATGCACAATCCTGATGGAGAGGCCACTAACTTGAGTGCATTAGGCTGCTGCAAATCACTCATCCTACACCTTCATGGTGCTCTAAGAGCAGAGTTTACAATAAAGACCTACATTCAGCCCAGTCTAGTGGGGAAAACACTGAACACTGGCAGAAAACCTGCCAGCATCAGAGCAGCACATGAAAAGTAGAGACATTGGTAAGCTTACAGTTCATTTTAAACATGGCAGCCCTTGCTCTGCACTACTGACAGTGCCTCTTGTAGATGACAAAATCACTGAGAGTGAGATACAGATGTTACATCTACGGCAGAGATTTGTTCTCTGGACTTCCAGGGATACCCACAGGCTCAACCGGATGGCACAAGCTGGAGCCCATCTCCTGCAGCTGCTGCTCCCCCACTGCACTGCCATCTATATGCAGCAATAGCTGCTATCTCAGTGTTACACCAAAAGATTTAGGAAATGACTGGCTACAAGAACAGCAAAATGAAGAGTTACATTCCCAAGGGGATTTGGCTATCTGCAGTGGAATTTATGTGAAATGAATCAGTTTAAAATCCAGCACAATACTGAAAATAGCTACCAGACCATCAAAGGATTGTTTTCTGCAAACTATAAAAAGCGTTACAGAGCAGGTGTGGAATTTGAGTCTTCTTCCCTAAAGTGGCTACGATTTCAGTTCACCTATTATAAAAATGAATGGTTCCTTATAAAGCATTTGCACCTGCCATCTCCAACCAAAGACCGGGTTTTCATTATGTTAGCAACTGCTATCTATGCTTGTACCAAATATTACGAGACTTTACCTCTCTTTAGTAATGAGCAAGAGACATGCTGCTGACAACAATCTCCTTGGGGTAACACGGAATGAAAAGGACTGCTCCTATGCTCAAGTTCATACAGCCTAATTTAACATAGGTCTATGCATATTTCTGCAACAGACCTATTACAAAGCACGAAGTTCATTAAATTTTAAGTACCAGGAAAAAAATTTACAATCTTTGTGCAATTTGTTACACGTCTCCTTAAATCCTTCTTGAAAGAAAAAGAAAAATAATTAATTCTCTAATGTTAGATTTAAGAGATGTGAACAAAATTAGAAAGAAGGTATGCCACACAGATGCCCTCAGTTCCCCACAGTAGGCTCTCATCTACCGCACAGAAATTTGGCTAGAGGAGCTGTAGTTTTTTCCATCTACTGGAAAAAAGTTGCACTAAAAGTCTTTTTGCTTTTCTTGCAACTTATACAAAGCATCATCTTGAGTATCTGCTTTGGCCTATACATTAGAAATGTGTACATCTCAATTACTGGTTTGCTCAAGAGAGTTTTCCAAAGAGAATGTAAAGGCTGGCTAAACATTACCTCTCCAAGGGCCACGTAACTCATTCAAATAATGCGCATGGGCTTTAGAACATGAGATGAATCCATAAGCCATCAGCTATGCAAGAAGCATGATGTACTTCATTAGATCATATCCTGATGGATTATTACTGCTCCAATAAATAATAATTCCTGCATCTATTACTCACTTCAAAAAATCCCAGATAAAGAGAATTGTCCAAGAATAATAGAGTAACCCTTATTCTTCTCACCTTGCTGGTCCTGAGGATAGTCCAGTGATCACCTTCTTATACTCCAGCTCTTTAACTTTTTGCTCTTCCACCCTCCTGCTGTCAGAAATAATTACATAGCAATTTTTCCTCAAACGGGCTCTCCCCAAGGCACAACTACAGGGACCTGCTACTGAACAAATCCACCTGGAAACGATCCAGATACTTCATTCACATTCTTCTCCTGGCCACTCTGTAGTCCCAGTCCAGCAAGCACTTACTCATGTGATTTTCTTAGAGCATGTAGAGAGTACACGAGTCACATGGGACTACTTAGATACTTACTTCTGTTTTACAGTAAGATGTGGTAGGGCAAAATTCTTTTATTCTAAGTTACAACAAGGCAGTTGTTTCTGTTGGGGAACATGACTACAACACTATGGAATTAGAGCTGTTTCTTATTTTCTATACTGTACCCACTAGAACATTTTTACAAGCCATGAACACAAGAAATATACCTTGTACTTTTAATGTTCTGGGAAATCACAGAATGGTTTGTGTTAAAGGGACATTTTACCATCTCCTTCCACCCCCCTGCAATGGCCGGGGACACCTTCCACTAGACCAGGTTACTCAAAGCCCCATCCAATCTGGCCTTGAACACTGCAAGGGATGGGGCAGCCACAGCTTGTCTAGGCAACTTGTCCCAGTGCCTCATCACCCTCACCGTAAAGAACTTCTTCCGAATTTCTACTCTAAATTTGTGAGTTTAAAAGCGATTCCCCTTGTCCTATCATTACATGCCCTTGTAAAATATTTGCAGCTGTACAGGTGGTGGGTTAAGTAGGTATTTCTAAGGCTTCTCCATTTGCTCCTGAAGACCTCAGAACACCCTGTCACCATTAGGAAGAGCCCTAAGTTCAAATGGTTAGGGAAGCAAAACACTTCTCTAAATTTAAAAAATTATGATGTTACCAAGCATGAAAAACACCATTGCTTTAGTTCAAATACAACATCATTATGGCCTGAAAGGTTTCTTATTACTAAGTTCTGCTTCAGTTGCACCAAAAATATTAATTCAGGGTGGATATTCAGCCCATGCAAACAAGTAGAGGAAAGAAAAACTTAAACCACAAATAAGGCCAGATTCAGTTCTTCATTGCCATGAAGTGCACAGATAAGATTCATACAAGCTAACTGCATAACAAGATTATTCAAAACTTTTCACACCTACATAATAGGTTTTATCCATAAGCTTTCTAGAAAGCTTGATAAGCAATATATGACACACAAAACATGTATGATTTTTAACTTTGGACCAGACTAATAAAAAGTCTATACTAAGTTCATTAGCATCCTCTTATCCCCACCAATACATAGTAGACACTTGACTCCACAGGTGGAACAGTAAAACTATCACCAGTGACCTTCCTAAATTCAGACAGAAGAGACTACATTTCATTAGCATGCCTATTAAGACAATAGAACCTCTCTTGCTGTAAATTACTGGTTATTACCAAATTAAATGGTACAGAACAGATTGCTTCTGTGTGCAGCATCAGACTTGACTCTGCTGCTCAACCTCACTCTCCTGCTTGTCAGGACAGGCTGCAATGAATTGATCACACAGTGCCGGAAATAATTAATATGTTGTGGTGTTACTGAGCTTGAAATATCAAACACAGAAGTAAGTGCAAGTACATTTGCTGCTTCCAAACGATGATGATCATTAGGATCTGCTCACCATCAGCTCTGCTATCTCACTGTGACATGTCGAGCAAGCAGCACACAGCTGCTGTAATTTACTATTGCTAATTGTTCTGGTCATCTTCCTATTGGATAAACTTGAACAGCTCTTGAAGAACACAGCTGTGAGGTCAGGGGCATCGCTGCTCACGGCACTGTAACTCATGGAAGTTACAAACCAGAAGACCGTCAGATCAGGAAGCCACGACAAACTCTAGTCATGAAGCCAGAAAAATTAGAAGCAAGCCAGGGGTTTTGGACCTAGAAAGGAAAGACCCCTACATGGATTGCAAAGGCAACCTGCAAACTGCCAAGGTGACTTGGTAAAAGTTGAGAGCTATAAGAGAGCGCTGACTTAGGGGCCCATCGTTGTTAGGCTCCTTATCTTACACAATACTTTGTTTGGCCTCTGGACCTTCCAATTTTACTTATGGAAATTACCCCAGAACACCTTCATTATTTAACAATTTATCTATGTGACACTTCCAATCACATAGCACAGCTTTTCAGATTTGTTAACTGCCTACACATGGTCCATGGCCATGGACACAGGGGAAAACCACCTCATCCTGTTAAGGATTCCCTGGATTTCCCATCCATCAAATTTAAAAAAAAAAAAAAAAACAAACCAACTTTAAAAATCCCCCCAATCCCACCACAGTCCTGGTAAGTAAAACCTTACTTTTCACACAGCAGATTTCAGAGGGGAACCATAGATGTTGGCATATTTTTAATGATAGCATTATTTCCCTCACTGACTTTTCCCTTCTGATACATCTTTTATCTAGTCTTGGTCCTTTATCGTAGAACAAAGATTAATTTTGAATTTCTGCTGATTGTATGATCTTGGACTTCATGAAAAAACCCTCCTTTATGGGAGACATTAATATTCACAGTGACAGCCTTGAACTTCCCCTTTCAGAAAGGTTTAATAATTTTCTAAAACCTCTTGATTTTGTCACAATGAGCTGTATTCAGGCTAACTTTTCTACTTGTCTTGGGCTATGTCATTTACCTTGAGCCTTGTCTGGTTGTTAAGCCCTAGTGAAGTCCCTTATTCATTATGTCACTAATTGCAATTTCCTTTCCTATTATTTAGAACAGGTAATGTCCGTGCAGAGCAGAAATTTGGAAAAGAAGGGGTGTGAGAGTACCTTTCCTTTTCAGGCACTGTCCATTCCATACCATGCTTTTCATACAAAAATGAACGTTAGAAGTAGAAAACATGAATTAGGAGCCTGTCATTCCAGGCTTTTCCCATCTTGGGATTACACCCACTCCAGAGGTGGCCAGTTACTCCTCTGGGGAATCAGTGAGGGGGAAGAAAACTCAGCTGCGAGCATAAATCTAGTAGCCGCCTTTGAAACAGGATTCCTTTTGCCAGACCAGAACAGAAGCTTTTTTCCCCCCAGAAACTTGGGGGCAGGTAACCCCACTTCTAGAAAGGGCTCCTCAAAGTAGTAGCCCAAGGTTAAAAAAATCAGTAAGGAGTTTTAGATTAAAATGTCCCATTTAAGCAGGTCATAAACTTTTGAAGGAAGATAAAAAGCAGACGGGAATACATATTATCGAGATGCCTCCTCCACTGAAATCAGAAAGATGTTTTGGGTTTTGTTTTTTTTCTTGAGCTGAAATACTTTGTTAGTAAAGATTACAAAAAAGTAATGGCTTCAAGGAAAAAACCTGGCACATACCAGTAGTGTCCTATGTTTAGTAAAGTTAGCTTAAAAATATGTATTTATTTGGCTGGCCTGCACCTGTACTGCATGATACAGAATTGGGATGAGGATCTCCTGCCTTCAGATAAAGTTAGTGGTGCATCCAGCCAGGACAAACAGCATGAGCTGCAGCAGGATGAGAGCACAGATCACCCGGATGCTGTGCATCATCCAGCAGGTCTTCCCCAACTGCCCCAAAAGGGTCATCTGGATGATGATACAATGTTTCACAAGAGACTACATCCAGTTTCTTTCCAAGCCATCTTTTTTTCCTGGGTATCTATCACATGCAATGAGTAGCAACAAAATTAAGCTCAGCTCCTCTCTAGATGACACGCCACACTCTGAAACATTAAGTCTGTGATGATTCCATACTGATAAAAATGCTTTGAACACAGACTAAATATTTTGTTCCTTAAAATATTTAATAATCCACTCATTTATTATTCTGTACTGATCAAGAGATTTCAGAGAATCACACAGTAAAATATCTGTAACAAAGATGTTAGCAGTGGGCACAGCTAACTTCCAGCAGCAATGCTCTGGTGGCTTTGATCTCCTTTTTTGTTTCATTGCCATTAGCAATACAGGCTCTGCCCCCCCTACCCCTTCCATTTTTGACCCAGTTGAGTATTGATGAGGTTAAGAGGATTATTCATTAGTTGCATCCTACCACCTGCTCTTCTGATCCTTGGCTTTCAGAGCTTTGAATACATTGTACACATACCTTGGGCTCAGTTAATACAAACACTGATAATCTTCTACTTCCTCAAGGCTTGTTTCCATCTTATTTCAAGACAGCTGTAATTAATAATCTCCTTTTAGGGTCTAATTTCTTTTTAGTCAAAGTCAACTTTCATCTCATTACTAATCTTCCTTTTATTTCAAATGAAACTCTAAAATTAGAGAGTGAGCAATGACATCTGTAGAAAATAATGACATCTGTGAAAAACATTTAATTGCATTTTTTTATAAAAAAAGTTTTAGTCTGACTTCCAAATAACTATAGATCTATTAATATTAGTGCTCAGCAGACCCTTCATTCCTCCCCCACCATTTCTCTGTGCTTGCTAACAAGAAAGCCTCTATATCCTTGTGTTGAAAAGACTTTTTTCATACCTTTTTGCCATTTTATTTCACTTGGGGTTTTTTCTGCCACTTTCTCATATGCTGTTGCAGATCAATGACAACTGTTTCAGTCTGCAATATCTGTGGTACTGGAACACGAACTTTTTGGTTCAATCTATGTTTGGAAGACAGTATCAGGTGGCAATTAACCTTCTATATTTGCAATAAAAACCCCAATAAAATATCATTCCTCACATCCACATCTAGATGAGATGTATATAAAAAAAAATGTATTTTAGTGCATTTGCATTCTTTAAACAAAGATCTTTCACATGGCAAATCATCAATTCAATTTATGGCCAAAGGGCATCCCTTCTGACAATAGAAAAACTTCCCTTTTCCTACTTTTTCATCTAGTTAAATTCTCGAGAGGTGGAGTTGATATTTGCTAGCTGCTTTTCTTCCTAATGTTCTCTTTAATGTCTCAACATTATCTAGGTCCATCTTGGTGAAAGAGGGAAATACCACATTTGCTTTCTTTTTCATACAACGTAAATAATAAGTTGTAGACAACGCACAGATTAACTACATCATATAAATATTATATATTTGTATGTCAGAGATAATTTCATACTTTTAACTTAAGGAATGGATTGACTTCAAGAGAGAGACTTACTGTGCAGACACGCATTGTGTACACTGCCTAAACACCATTTTCCATCACAAAAATTAATCCTTAAGAGCAAAAGTATGAAATAACAGTGTTAAAAGCAGCAAGAAAACCATCTGATCCAAATAGAGAGCAAGACAATTTGATAAACTAAAAATATAATATTCTGTAATATTAAAGTCCTGGACTGAATTTCAAATCTCCCTTTCCCCTGTTCCACCATCTTAGTCAAGCTGTATGATATTTCACCATGAAGAGACTCAGCAATCATCCCCCCCAAAAGTTACACGTAATTTCTCACATTTCAATCTTCTGTAAGATTAAATGTGTCATATCAAAAATTGCCACTGACCTGAAGCTGATTGGTTATCTGCTATGAAGGTGGTATTTTAATTACCGAAGTTAATTACCATCTCCATGGAATGCAATTTCCTAACTTCATGCCGTTGTAAAATAGGAAATGGAAAGTACAAGCGGTGCAGAATCCACAGAAGATCTACACAAAGGCTTCTATATGACTAATTGGTCTGAAATTTAATCAGTTAAATTTCTGTTTCATGTTCCTTTGATAAGATTATCTTAATTACTTTTTACAGTATCTAAGTAGGAGGAATAAAGAAAAAAAAACAATCTGCTGAAGGGGAAAACTAATTCAAAACCAAGTCTAAAGGGAGAAAAGAAAATAACGGGAGGTGGAATACACATCTGTTGATTAGGCTACCTAAAGCTCAAATCTCATAATTCCAGCACTTCATGCTTCCAAATAGTCATGAATACACTGAACTGTTCAGAAACTTTAACTTAGACATCATCAACTTCCACATTTTTATTTTTTGTTTTAGTGTTCATCATCTTTAAAAGACTTCATGTGTAAATTTGTTATACATAAATATGGCAAAATAAGCGCAAGGAGCTCCAACATTGCCTCAGTGATGAACTAATATTGCTCTCACATTTCGTATCATGGCTGTACAGTCTCTACCATGGAGAGGAAAAAAAAAATACAAAATTTAAGACACAAAGATTTAAGATGGAGAGATTTTGTCTGCAATATCAAAGGTCTCGCAGGGACTCAATATCTCACTAGTGGAGAACCCAGGGGCATGTTCATTTTTACCCTGTCTCAGAATAAAACATGAGTCATGTTAAGGATGCCTATGCTGCCAAAAGCCAAAGTCAAACCTAGAGTAATCTCAGGAAATTTATCTTTGGATTTTTCTCAAGAATTGTTCATCTATTCAAAGGGCCACATCAATTCACACACAGTCGTTACATCCAAAAAACAAGCAGCAAGGACAGGGTAGCATGAACCAGGGGTGCCGGGAGCTGCCGCAGAGGCTACAGTCAGGGCTTCCAAGCCTGCGTGCAGGGTGAGACCAAGACCGTCCCTATGAACTGCTGTGCCAGGAATAACTCAATCACACTGCCCCATGGGGAACAGCAAGGACATGGGTTTATTTTCACCTATCACTGCTCATATCTCTTCTCTCCATCATTTCCCTGCTCAGTACTAAGGTGACAGATTTGGGCTCCTCTGTCTTCATAATGCTCCTCAGAAAAAGGACAAGCTCTCCAAGCACTCCTTACCCAATTCTCATGACGTTTAGCTCTAAAGCAAGCCTGTGTGGCTCAAGGAACAGCCACACTTTACTTACACCTGGCTCTGGAGAGTCTCTGAGCAGGGAAATGCTCCAGGAAGTCCAGGAAAACATCTATTTATGTGATACAAAAAATCCAACCCTACCCGAGAACAGTTTTGAGCTCAGTCTTGAGCAAATTGTATTGTGAGTGTGTGTGTACAGACCCAACTGGATCAGGACTAGAGTGCTGCCTTGGCAGACCATCACCATCCCCCTGCAATATAAGCCCCTGGATGGTATTCTGGGGGAGACCAACACACATGATCCCATTTCATTATTTCAGTATTATTTTTTGAAGAGACTTGGGATCATTTCTTCAAACTTAACACAACAAACTGCAGAGCTGTTATTCAGACATGGACTAAGCTACCAGGCACCAGTTCACTGTAGAAGACCTCTGCAGATTATATTCCCCTCTCCTTAAAAACCCAACTGCTCTACAAGCTTCTGGTTTTAAAAACATGTTTTCTTCTCTATTAAGATATGAACTCTTGTGCTGGAGTCAAATCAAGTTACTTATTGCTATGTAAAAGCTGTTATTTTTAATTTGATAGAAGAGGTTTAGTGTTTCCAAATGTAAGTTTTTGATAAATGTGATTTCTCTGAAATTAAAACAGAGTAAAATTAATGTCTGTACTTATTTAGTTTCAATTATGTCAACATTTCATTTGCATAAAGTATTGTTTTCATTCCTCTTTAGTGCAACACATAATAAAGCTTTGTATTTTTAATTTATCTAGATGAAAAAATAGGAAGGTTCTGCAGCATTGTGGAAAATCTTAAGTAGTTTCAGGTTTGGATTCATTTAGAACTGAAAAACAAGACTTTTGGACTGCCAAACAGAAGTCTGATTTTTTCAGGTAACTCATGTTAAGTGTACCTTTTTAGGTAAATAGTCACTTGAAGTCTGTCTATTCAATATTACTGAAGGTTTTATCCTGTTACTGGTTTTCTTCTGCAGTAGAAATAATACTTTACACTATTAGCAGTAAGATATGTTTCCATTAAAAATGATTAGGCAAAAATAAACCCCCAAAGATGCCTTATCACGTCCTCTGAACGCAAAGGGCTGTTTTCACACATACTCATAGGTACTGAGCAAGGTCCTCCCTTTCTGAAATTAAATGAAGACCCTGAACCAACTGAAGCTTAACTACACTGCAGATGTGTCCACAAGTGCAAACTAGAAATGACAAGAGATACTTTGCGATCCTCAACTTTCGCTTCCTCAGTCCTAGAAATTAAGAAAATAGGAGACCTTTAAAATGTGATGTAGTATTTATTCAAAAAAGTAATTTGAGTCCTGGAGATGTTTAAGCTCCTTCATCTACATGGGATTTCTCATTCCTGTGAAAATTAACTAAGAGAGATGAACTTAAATGGAAGACACCTTTCTCATTGCTGTCCACATGTAATTTATGAATTGGATAAAATTGCTACAGCTAAATGCTTCAAATAAACTGGCAATCCCACTGTTTTCTGGCACTGCTCTCGGTTATTTTGATTCTCCAGACACATAAAAGACAGGAGTTATGCATTAATTATCATCCGATATTCTTAATCAACATCAACTATAAAATTTTTAGTCAAGCTCTTGATCACAAACTTAATCATGCCTAGTGCAAACTGATTCACCCTGTTAAGTGGGATTCATTAAAAAGGCTCTGCTACCACATCATCAGACACTTTTCAAATATGATACTTTTTTAGTGACAAACAACATCCAGTTGAAGCAATCGCTACAGGGACAAAGACTGCATTTAATTAAATAGGATGGACATTTGGCTTTGCATGAGAGGAACAGCTGTACAAGAACAAAATGTAATGGTCCAGCTCCATCATATATGTATTATGAGCTATTTCTGAGGATCCTGGTGATACCTACTGGTCTAACAAAAAGCAGAAACCTGATGAAGCAGTAATGAGGAAAAAAAAAAAGTATATTTTTTGCAGTTGTAAAAGGTAACAAGTCATTCTCAGGGTAAGCAATAATCGGAAAAGTAATTATAGCTCCTTTATGGTGTTTATGCACATCTCGCTCCAGCTAGCTTAAACACTAAGCTTCGTCTGTAACATGCTCTCTTCTCATTTAGCTGCACAACAGCTCCCAGCAACAGCAAGGGTGGCCGGGAGCTCCCAGGGCAGCCCTCCACAGCTGCAATTGTGTTTTCCCCTACTGGAATAGTCACTGGTCCCACTATACACTGCAGCTGAACACTCTGGATCAAAATACCAGGCTACCCATCACCCAGGATCAGTGGGGTGTGCATAATCTGGAAGAATTTGATATGAAATAAGTTTTTGTCCCATTTTGTCTCTACACCACCATCCCCCCTCCTCCTCCAGTTTTATGTAGGAACAGAAAAAAGGACAGGAGGAAACAAAACTTTTGATCTCCTGGTATGACAGTATGAATTCAGTATTACTAATATAGGGTCAATCAAAATGCACAGCTAGACAGTCAAAATACACATTGGAAGTAGGAAGAAAATCAGGCATTCTACCAAAAGTGATAGAATAAGTGAGATAAGTGAGTAGATAAGTCTTCTTGATGGACAGTTTGGAAATCCAGGTTGACTGCTCTATAAAAATTGAGTCTATAAAACAGCACTAGAATAAAGTATCTACTATGACAAATAAGTACTTAATAAAATTTTGAATTTTTTTTTTCTACATGTCGGGAAAAGACAAATCTGAAAAAAAAATCCCCATATGTTGACAACTGAAATTTCCATTCATCCAACACACGATATGTTCTCAATAAAAGTGAATTCTTCGGACAATTATGAATGACTAGTTACTATCTGAGAAACAATCCCTTTAACATTCGTTAAAAGATTTATGTCACTCAGAAGTTGTAGAACAAATGGAATTTGCAGTCTTTGAAAATTAAATGCAAGCTTGTACCTGATCTATTGCAGAGATGTTGTAATCAATAATAGAATTGAAGCTTAAAAGCACAAGGTCTCATCTGACAGTACAGCATCTTCATCTGCCCTCCTGCAGCAGCTACCTTCTGATCCAAGGCATCTTTGGTAATAAGAACCACTCTCTGCCAAAGAAGTCACACCTCATATTTTCTCGCTTTTTTACAGCACGTACCTAGGTAGACTTAATAGCGCTCTTTCACCCTGTGTTTGTATGTGCACAGAACCTAATCTCGCTTTCCAAGCTCTATCTTTTATCAAAAGAAAAATGGGTTAGAACTGGCACTCAGGAAGTGTTATCTCCAAAGATCATCTATTGGTTACCATGGTTAATTAACTAATGCATAACCTTTCTTTATCAACGACAAAGCCTGGTGACTTTGATCTTTCAGGTCCCAATCAGATGGATATTAGCTATTTTTATCATTAAGGCTTCCTACTTGGTAGGGCCTCACAGGATCTGCAAGCTAAAATTCACTTTTCTTGGTATTAGGCCATTCGATTTGCCTGGTTGTGCTTTACTTCAACACCTTCCAACACTAGCACAGGAGTTTTCTTTCAAATGCTGCATGGATATGTTTGCCTGCTACATCCTATAAGCCTGTTTTCCACCTCATGCTCTCCGCTGTAACTCCATGCAGTACAATAACGTTATCTGGGGCACAGGGTCTTCAAGCAGCAAGTCTCTGTCCCTGCAGGAAGGTCCCCAGAGGAAGCAGATGACGTTTTCTTATTGGATAACTAGGCAAGTTACATGTAGAACATTTTCCACTTGTGGGCTGACCTTCAACAAAGACTCGAGGGCCAGCTTCGTATCTCAGACCGACGACTCAGCAGGTAACATGCTGCATTAACGAAAAGGTCTGATTAACCAAAAAAAATGTTCCATAGAAGAGTTAACCTCTGCTTCCTGGATAATGTGACAAAAGCCACGGCTACCTTTCTGTCTAAAGATGTGGACTTCAAACCTCATGTTAAAAAATAAAGAAAGATGGCATTTAAAATACGAAACTTAAGGGGAAATTTTGAAATCATGCACAGAATGCTTCTCATGGAATGAGTAAGAAAATGCTTCTTAGAGTAATGAGTAAAATTAAATTACTGCTGTACTTTTCTCCTTCAAAAGAAGTTCTTTAACTGATAAGTACTGTGATTGAAATTTCATTATTTCAGACACTTGTATTGTTCAAATACATCTCATACCTACTGTAGGGTTAACCTCTGCATTGCATCTACGCGTTATATCTATATACACACAGTACACAGAACAGATATATACGTGAATGTCACATATCGAACCTTTCTGCACTATAACCTCACTAACAGACAACCTCCCAAACCTAAGCAGTATATTAGCATACCATCTATTAGTCTGCAGCACTAGCATATTTACTGTTATTCAAAAGTATTCATAATTTCTTGCATCAACACAACAGTGCTACTTTCTATACATTTCTGTATACACATGTATATACATTGCATTTTATTCTTAAGCAGGAAGCTTACTTTTACTAATAACTGCAGAAATTTCAGAACTTTCCATATCTTTTTCTTCAAAAATAGCTTTGACATTCCCTCTGTGTTTCCAAAATACTCTCATTTTTTTACACTGCTAACCACTGCGTTCTTGTGTTCTGCCAAGCACTATGCATCACTGCTGCTCTGCAACAATGGGGTTGACAGCTGGTTCCCATGATGGGCAGGAAATCGGGCTCCCAAGCGGCTCATCAGGAACATGCTGGCTCCTCAGGTCTGGATGGACACCCACCTTCACCACAACCCCTTGGGAACTCTGAGGTTGGACCAAAAATAGGGCAAGGTTTTATTTCAGTACAACTTTCTCAGATGGTTGGCAGCCCAAGTAATGGGGTAACAAAGCATACAATCAAAAACAGCAATAGGAAGCTGGGTTAATTTCTTATTCCCTGTAAATTCAGTTCATACAAAAGCAGAATTTGACCTCATATAATTGAGTGTGCCAGCAAATACAGTGCCTAGAAAGGTATTTCTAAAATAAGAAATATTCTTTCAAGGATTTTTAAAGTTAAAACTCAGTGATGCTCAAACTTAACTCATTAATAATAAAATCGGAAAAAAAGAAAAAAAGAATTCACTAGAGTAATTAAGAGACTGTCATTAGTGACAACCTTCTTAGTGACACCTATATTTTCTTAAAGGTACCTGGAAATGTAATTAGTTACTCAAGTAGACAGTAGTACTTACGAGATCCTCAGCAATGCCAGACCTGCTAAGTATTGCATTATAACAGCAGGATAAGACACGTATTCAACATCTCCTTCTACAAAATATTTTACAAAATGCGAACACATGAACCTTTTTCTTCTATAGTTCTTAGAAACCCCTGACTGATACAATGCTCATTCAGCAGATCAGAAACCTAGGACACCGGAAAGATCTGCACAGTACAGCTGTAAGAGAGTAGAATAAATTTCTCTCTGCTTAGAAATAGAAGCAGCAGCAGAAGTCATTTAAATACATTCACTTTTCTTCAATACCTAGTTTAATATGTTTTGGACTTTAATCTGGGTGCCTGATACTAGCAAACAAATGGTCACTTTATTCCTATCATTACCACAATGAATAAAATCAACCTGAGAGACTACAAATACTTTCTTCAGTGTAAGCAAACAACAAAGCTTAACAGGCTAGAGAGATATCAGGAGATAATCGCATCCTTGGGACATTTAACAGGCATGATAAGTACCGCTGCCAGAATATGATTATCTTCTGATAACAAGAAACCCTGGAGTTTTCACACTGCTGCAGAAAACTCATTACTAGGATGAAACCCTGTATTTATTGTTCCTGAATACGGAGCTGGCAGCTGAGAGCTACGCGCAGCAGTTGCACCAGAGCAGTTCATTTTACAGCACAAGCTCTTGAGGTGACTACCCAGACACTGAATTGACCCCCTCGGTTATCCTGAGCTAAAACCCCACAGAACACATAGAAATGAGCTTGCATAGCATTTAATTTCCTCCCATGAGCTCTACTGATTGATATGCAACCACTTCCAGGGAGAATGAAGTTGTATTTGACCATCAAAAAAAATCCACAAAGTCATTATAGGAGCATAGGATGGCGTTGTGGATAAGAGGAAAATAAGAAATCCTCACAAATTCTATCACTATATTTGCCCCAGAGGTCTTTGGAAGTGTCATTTCTCAACCCTCTTACAACAAAAATATAAATAATAAGCCTGCATGTAGAATGGGTCTCCTCTCCTGCCAATGTAGCCTTAGTTCCAGAAGAAACCCAACTCCTGACAACGCACCCTCTGCTCCAAAAATAAAAAGTCTGTTTTGGGACAACCTTCTCCTCCAGGAAACTTTACACAAGTGAATGAAGGTCATCTGTTCCAGAACAGCCATTCCCTCAGATGCTTAAAATTACATTAATGTAGGGTTTAGTATTGATTAACCTTTAAAAAAAAAAACAAAAAACAAAAAACAAAACGCAAAACTTTGGCACAGATGGTATTTCTGTGATGCCTCATCCCTCATGCTCAGTTCTGGGTCCCCAGTACTGGAGGGACAGGAAGATACTGGATCAAGTCTAGCAAAGGGCCATGAAGACCGATGGGGGCTTGGAGCATCTCTCACACAAGGAGAGGTTGAGAGAGCTAGGGCTGCTCTCTTCAAAATTATTTTTCCAAATGAAAACTAAAATGTATGTGTGTGAGGGGGTAAAGTGGGTTTGATGAATATATCTCTTTCAATTAAAAACACTGCCAAAGAATTGCCAATCACAGACATTTAAGCATAGCTTGAGGACTTCAGACAGGGATTATCTTTCCTGCTACCAAGCTCACCACATATAAACACAAACAAAAGGATGACCTAATTCAGTGCCTTCAGTTTCTTTCAAGAATCAAAATCAAAGTTAAGGACTTGGTAACTTCCACACAGCCAGTACTATTTTGTCCTATCAACTGTATTTCATTCAGCAAAATGTCAACTGTATATATCTGGACAAGAGGTTTCTGCATCATAATTTTCTCTCGTACATGAAAGCACTTGGACTCCCACCTCCCCCACTAAAGGCATGAAATCGCTCGCAGAGAAATGCCCACTCTGCTCTCCTCTTTGAGGATGTTATTCCCTTCCTAGAGCTCAGTCTACTGAATTGGTATGACTGAAGTGGATTTATTTTTAAGTGCTATATTTTATTTGTATTTGGGTTTTCCAATAGTAAACCCATTAATCAAAAAGACATCCCCTTTGCAGCTGCAGGGACCTAGCTTTTCTCCTAAACCCAGTGAAGAAATAAAAGCAAACCAGGCTTCATTCACCAGCAGGGCAGAATGCCTCTAGTAGGATTCCACCAATACACATCTATTTTCTTCCACACCTTTGTGTCACACCACTGTTTATTGAGGCATCACTTCACACAACATGAAGTTACTGTAAATTGGGAACATGGTTAATTCCACAGGTATCTACCTGCCCTCTCACATAACAAAGACGTAGCTTGATTCCCCATCCCCCCACACCCCACCCCCCCATGTAGCAAGTAAATTTAGGTAAAGCCCAAATTGCTCATAAGGACCACCGGCCAGATTATCATCCTGAACAAGATCATTCAATCCTCCATTAGTATAGATTACTACTCTTACTCAAATTAAGTTTGCATAGATTAAGTCCTAAAAACAAAACCCAAGGGATTTGGTAAACAAATCTAATAAAACTTTTGGATCTTTTTTTTCTTCTTTTTCTAACCCAAGAGCAGTCTTTTTCTAAATCCTAGAACTTCATCCTCAGCAGTTCCACCCACCAAAAAAAAGTACTGTGTGGAGTTCTGGTGTCCTCAACACAAAAAGGACATGGAGCTGTTGGAGCAAGTCCAGAGGAGGGCCACGAGGATGATAAGGGGGCTGAAGCACCTCCCATATGAAGACAGGCCGAGAAAGTTGGGGCTGTTCAGCCTGGAAAGAAGGTTGCGTGGAGACCTTATAGCAGCCTTCCAATATCTGAAGGGGGCCTATAAGGGTGCCAGAGAAGGACTCTTCATCAGGGACTGTAGTGATAAGACACAGGGTTGGAACTAGATGATCTTAAGGTCCTTTCCAACCCTAACTATTCTATGATTCTATGTTTTAGAATTGGGACGTTATTTACACTTCAGGCATGATTAGTCAAAACATTTCTATAAATTCATATGATATATAAAATGGGCTTGACGCTCTTTATACAGAAGGTACATTGTCTACTATAGCTTCCTTCCCGATTGATAGAAAAAGCAGGCCAATTTTTGTCGTGCTACATATTATATTCAAGACATTAATGTCAGTATTACACTCTAGACCATGTTGAAAATATGCCCACCATGTGTGAACCTTAGCAGCTCAATTAGGAGAACATAAAATACTCTTCAGAACCAGAAAATTGTATAAAGCTGTAGTTAAGATTTGAGATACATCCATGTGGGACAATGATTTCAAGAGAAGAAGTGGAAGAAGTTGGCTTGTTCGCTATTCCCGCAAAATGTTTGTCTGATTCCAAGTGAATTACTGCTAATTACTGCCATGAAGAACACAGACAGGCAGAACTCTGCCTGTGTTTACAGAAAGCTCACTGCACTAATCCAAATGACAAATGAAAGTTTTCCACAATATTTTAGAAAGATAATTGTGCCATCTGGGAAACTGTGTTGCAGCTGTACAAGAGTGAGCAGGCCCCAAGATGTGTAACAACTCCTTCTGTGATGAATTAATTTCAGCTAATGTATTAATCTTGGAGTTTTTTCAATAATTTTTTGTGGGGAGGAGAATATCCTGGGACTTGTAGCATTTTAACAGGGCTGTCTGAATGTGCATCAAATTAATTACCTCAAACAGGAAGATACAAACAGGATTTATATAAGCACAAATGTCCATACCTGCGTTTGCATGCACTAGTTGGCAAACTGAGAAAAGAATCAACTGATGGACAAAAGAAATAGAGCATGGAAGGATCTCCTTCATAATGTGGTCAAGTGATTTTTTTTGAGCTTTTATTATAGATATTATACCATATGCACATCTGTGCCTCTTCACAAGATCATTATCAGGGACTACAAATAAAAACTCATTTCATTAGTACCAGTTCCTTTATTCCTTCAGCCCCATGCAATTCCTTTGGTCCTTTATAAAAATGGGATAAGAAGAGAACTAAAAAATATACAGAACTACAGAAGATACAGTTACGTAGCAAGAGCTATATTATCAAAAGAAATGCAGACTCTCATTGATACATTTGGATAGACCTCAATAAAAATGCACACAGAAAACATCCATGTGTTTTCTCAAGTTTATTCAAGTGTATAGTAGTCACTAGAAAGCCCAAGTAGACTCTATGCTGAGCTTTTAATTTCTTTTTTGTCAATTCCCGTACTTTATTATCTTTACCATTGACTACAACTATCGCCTCATCCGAAAATACACCTTTTAATGCCTGCAAGCCTGCCCATTCAGCCCCAACACCAGCAAAAAACCTGCCTCCTCTTAAAGCCATTGTTAGGGTCCAAACACCTGAACATCTTTCTAACTGGACATTAATAGCTTCAACAATCACCACTGTGATTTTCTTTCAGTTTCCAAATAGCAGTAGATACCCTCCAAAGGTGAAACTACTAACAAAAGAAATAGGAAGAGATACTGGAAGATACGGACTTTGTATGGACTCCACTGCCTTAATCTGCAAGTCAGCTACATAAATATTAAAATGGTCAGAGAAAGTTTGTCAGAATGTGCTTCTTGATCAATAAACAAATCTACTGCCATATTGAAAGGGTAAAGTGAGCTTCATGCAGCCAATGTTTATCAGGAGGGAGAAGGGAGAGATGGGAAACAAACCATTTTGATTCATATAATTCATAAGAGAGATACCTTCAGAATTAGGAAGGGTTCCAAGGCAGAATGAAGCGTATAGCATGCCTACAGCTATCTTTAGGATACCTGTATCTAGCAAATTCAGACACTTGCAACAGTCGTAAATGTTAGAGCTACCAGAACCAATACTCTCTAAAAGCTGGATGACAGACTGCAGCAGCAGATTTGTTTTTATGAAAAGAAATATACAAAGATTATTGAAGTTAATTACTTTTCCACTTACACAGTTTCAGCTTATGTTCTAGAAACGAAAGTTCCTATTTGCAAGGCATGATTAATCTAAACGTCTCATAACGGCTTATAAACCACAATTTATTTCTGAAAGATTCCGGGCATTAGTATGAGATTAAGTAGCGAACATTATCCAGACAATAGCAAGGTATAGAGAGCAACACAAACTTCAAAAAGGCTTTTGCAAAAATCAACGGAGCCATAAATAGTGCTCTTGGCACAACCTGCACTTGGATTTTCTCCCACAGAAAATATATTGAGAAGATTTCTCAATCTGTGGCACTGGAGCAGCTTAAAATCTAACTAGACTAGCCTTAAAAAGGAATCAAGGAATTACAACAAACCAGGCACTCTCAGCTGTTCAGAATTTGGCAGAAAGTCTTAGTGAAAATGCCTAAAGGGACTTTTCCCCAAGAGCTGGGGCTCATCATCATTGTTTCCTATTGAAACAGAGGGAATGCCCCTTAGCTATTAAAAACTGTCAAGAAAGTAGTATTGCATTAGAAGCTACAATGCACAAAAAGCTTCAATGATGCAGGCATCTGATCAGCAGCATTCTGCATAGGAGCCTCTAAGAAACTGGGGACACATGGTACAAATAGCATAAACTACTATAAGGAACTTCACATTTACATCGAGTTATTATTAAGACAAACCCACAGCAGCTGGGACGAATCAGTACACAACAATAATTTAACACATACAAGAGTAGGAGGATTCCATGTTACACTGGGACCGTGAAAATTTCATATTGGGTCCTTTAAGCTTCCCTTTCAACAGCTACAGCTCATATCACAACATTCATTTTAATACATTATTCTCCATGCTGTGCAATGTAAAGGCACACAATGAAATACAAGAACTATGGTTCCAAAAGACCTTTTAAATCTCAAGCCGTTTGGTCC
The DNA here is from genome assembly GCF_000696875.1 of Nestor notabilis. Taxonomy (NCBI): domain Eukaryota; kingdom Metazoa; phylum Chordata; class Aves; order Psittaciformes; family Psittacidae; genus Nestor; species Nestor notabilis. The sequence continues at coordinate 49,268 of NW_009930425.1, read as the reverse complement.
TAACGGGCCAAGTCTTCAGAACACTTTGATCCGTGGAGCCAACCTTGAACTACCCCCCCACAACGACTCATGGAAAAACCCTCACGGATTTTTGAGGGAAATGCTTAATGGGAACACTGGACAGGAGCAGCAGCCCTTCACATCTCCTTAGTTACGCTGAGTAACTCATTAGTGTAATGAGACATCACAAGCAGCCTGATTCAGACAAGCTTTATTTGCTTCCATGCTCATTTTTCCTCTTCATACCCAGATTTGGGGCCAAGCTAGTGCTCACGGGTTTAGTTTCACAACAGGCTTTTTCAACAACAGACCCTAAACAGCAATAATCAGAATTCGATGTGTGCTGAGGAAATCAAAAATGGAAAGACTGATTTCTCTGGCACACGCCTGCTTTTTTCTGACAAGCACTCTGGCTTCTTGCAAGAGCTGCCTTGACCAGTAATAACATCTCTGCTCATCCACCCCAGGCTCCCACGCTCAGTGCAGCCGTGTCGCAGCTCCTGACCTGCACAGTGGCAATGGCAGGTGAACCTCAGCAAGACCCAGCAACCTGACATACTGCCGAGCCTTCAGCCTTACTGCCTCCTTTGATTTTAGCATACTACCCCCTCTCCGCACCCTTTAAACCAGGTGCAAATAAAATGTGCTGAACCACGAGCAGAATAGACATGCAATGGCTTAGAGACTTCCCATCACTGAATTTTTATGGTGCTTTTTAATGCAAGTGTGCTGAAATACCATCTGAAAAGTGTATTTCTTTTTTTAAACCTCATGGTTATGAAGGGCCATTGTGTGTCCCTGCTAAAGCACTTTGCATGTCCATAGAAAAATCCCTTTCGGTTCATTGAGTTTTTTGTAGGAAAAGACCAATAAATAAGTATTATATGAAGACATATTCTACCCATTAGTGTGAACAGAAGAGGCAAAAGAGACACATCAACTAATACATTCCCTACAGGGCTTCTAAATCACGAGGGCTCCAGGAAAAATTGTGAGCTTCCAACCACGGCTGGAGTCCACAAGATGGGGGGCTCAGGACTTCATTCTCAAAAGACAGTGAACATTCTGACTTTCATTTATAACACATACATCAATGTACTTCATTCTACACTTGAATACCCCTAAAGGAAGCCGGATGTGATTATTAGGATAAGACTAAAAACCATCTTCTGACTATATGTGGAATATAGAGTATTATATTAAGAAAAGGCTCTACCAAAAATAACTGAGGTGATTGGAAAATCATATAAAAAAAAAGATTTGGCTGAAGTTTTTATACCATCTTTCCCCTAAAGAAGGATACTTCAACTTAGAAAAATAAAGTTTAAACTATCATTTCTTATTACAAAAGCTACCATTAAAAGTAAAGAATGCTTTTCAAGTAAATCTCAGCATATACAGGTTCCACTTCAACGTTAAAGTGACAAATAAGTGTCTTTTGAAACATTACAGAAACAAATGAGAATAGTAGAACTAAATGCACAATTATTACGCATGACCATTTTCAAGCACACATTCAGCCAAATAGCACTGAAAACACCACACACCTTAGTTTTCCCACTTCTTACAATTTCAGCTGCCTGGATATGAGTTCCAGGAGTTGAAAGAGATGCTACACTCCACCAGTTTGGAAAATAAGAGAAACATTTTGTTCGGAGCAGTATAGCTATAATACTAAAGCACCCATACAAGTCCATTTTGAAAGCAGTTTCTAGGAAAGCAGTATAACATTCTCTAGCAGACAGACTGCACTGGGAATACCCTCGCATTTTATGGAGTTTTCCATGCCACTGTGAGCAATTCAGTGTATTGCTAAATTCCAAGAAGAACTTTCACTTGCTATATTTTGAGATAAAAGATGTGAACAGAGCAACCACATCCACACCATTACATAGAATCATAGAACAGTTCGGGTTGGAAAGGACCTTAAGATCCTAGATAGTCCCAACCCCCCTGCCATGAGCAGGGACACCACACACTAAACTATGTCGCCCAAGGCTCTGCCCAACCTGGCCTTGAACACCGCCAGGGTTGGAGCATTCACAACTTCCTTAGGCAACCTATTCCAGTGCCTCATCTAATAGTTACAGAGACTGAGAGGCTTTTTTTACAGTAACTGAGTTTACAGTGACTTTACAGGCTGATTTACAGGGGATCCTTTTACCTCCATGGATGCTGACAGCCTGTGCCCGCTGCTGTTTGGCCACCAGTATTAGCACCGTGAATCAGAAACCCTCACTGCTAATCTGTGTTAAGAAATCCCTTCAGGATCATGGAACGAAGTATTTTCTTGCCACAAAGCATTTGCTACAACTCGTAAATATAAGGGCTAGATCTGAACAAAGAGTATTTCAAAGACAAATTAGTGCAGTTGCATTTGAGGCTGTGAATGCAGCATTCACAGGGAGGAGTTTGACTTGCATTATCACAGCCAAATCAGACCAGGCAGAGAGGAGGGAGTCATTAGAAACAAGAAACTGGGTGAAAGCTTCCAAGCACTGCAGAGTGTATTTAATAGGCGGCACCACCATGTAGAAACAAATGAAAATGAAGCATTTAAACAATGCAATCCTCTTCCATGAGACACAATGACAGCTCCCCAGGATAGGGAGTTGCAGTGCTGGAACATCAGCGATTTTAAAGAAATTACTGGCATGCTGTGTTTTGTTTACTGTCTCCAACCTTGCATTTCACAAACTGTATCAAAGCACATAGTATAACGGCTCCAATTTCTTTCACAGCAGCTACACCGTGTGAGAAAAATTGACAGATTAAATAGAATGTAACTGCCAAAGCAACTGTGAACTATGGCTGCCCAAGAGAAGAAAATGACGTTCCTGAATATCATGTTAAGAAGCACTTCTGTGATCAAATGCAGCAAGAGTCCATTTCATTATAACAGTCTTGTCGGGGCAGAAGAAAGAAAGAAAGAAGAAAGCAACTCTTCCTTCACCCCCTCCATACGCACAAAACATTACTGCTGCTCATGTAACCCTCCTGTCTTGTCATCTGAAGAGGCTGTTGAGTAGAAGTGCCACATACAGAAAAAAAGATACTGAATTTTTTGGCTATGCACACTTTTATTTCTGATGAATTCTCAAGTCCGACCTGCTTCAAGTAGGAAGAAAAAAATATCTACTCCTAACAGAAATTGATGATGCTGTATTAAATGAACCCCCCAGTTGCTTCACTGATGAGTGGAGTGCTAATCTAGTCGAGACACTGGAAGTTCACTGCTTTATCAACGCTGACATGCACATGCCTAAGTGCCAGTGACATATGCATACATGCATTATTTATCTTGCTCTGCATTCATTAAATGGACAAATTGATATTTTGAACATTTTAAATTCATGCTGTCTTCTCAAAGTATTACGGGCTCAGCAGAATGGGCCACTGCCGCTTCCCATGACAGATGTGTTGTTAGTCTTACTGGATAGAAAATACATGAAAAGATGAAGACATTCTATGATACTGTTTATGAAACAAATACCACATGATACCCCAACATCAGGGCACCACTCAAATGAGTCACTTAATCCTGTATGTATTATGCTGAAGATAAAAAGGGGTGGTGGGAGGTTTTGTTTGTTTGCTTGTTTTGGAGTGGGGGGGTTTCTGTGTTTGTTTTGTTTGGGGTTTTGTATTTTTATTTTTTTTTTTTTTAAACAGCTCATAATTTAGCCACTGGGATAAAACTTGCAATAATCCATTTCTAGGCTACATTCCTGTTAAATCTACCAATGAGTGTGCTTTCCTCAGCTCTTACTTCATAAAGAATGAAGCAAATAAAGCAGTGGTCTTTTGGCAGCTCTAGCAGAGGCAAGCAAGAGAAAGTTTTAATATTCTCTGGAGCAGGGTGGGATGAGCCCAGCTCCAGATCCATTCCACAGACCTGCCTATACAGCACAGCTATTCACTGGCATGTCAGTCTCTAAATGAAGGAAAATTGTGTATTTTAATGATGCATCTTCATTTCTACAACTTCCAACTGAGCCCAAGTGTAGCCTTAGTTGGCTACACTTAGTGTACACTTAGTTGGCTGACTTGGACTTCCAAGTAGATTATGGTCCTTCACTGGCAAGGCAAAATGCCAAAGAGTTAAATCACAGCATATTTAAGGAAATAGATGCTCTAAATCCATTGGTGATTTGCCATTTAGTTGACTATTACTAGACTGCAGACAGGAGTAAAACCATCCAAACTTCAGCCACCCAAGCTAGTGGCCAACCTCATCTTCAGATCAGATGTTCTCCTTCCCGCACTGCCTCCTGTATTGCTCTGTAGCTTTATACCCATGTGACAATCTGAATTTCAAACTGAAATGCAAGTATTAAGCCAACAATTGACTGTTAAGGTTCCCTGTTTTGCCAGGATTTTTCAGATTTCTGACTAATTAGTTTTCTTCACTGGGAATAAAAGTCAACTGGCCAGGGTATTCAGCAAAACAGCATTAAGAGGTTAACTATCATGTTGCATATGCACAGCAACTAGTGGAATGTTAAAGTACTTGAATTATATATTAAGTAGAGCACACTGCTCAGTACAAACTGAATACTGAAAATAATATTAACCAGCTGATTTTTAGATTAGAAGAGCCAGAGTATTTCAAATCAAAACAGACAATTCATTATTAACAAAACCCTCCATGTCTGTCTTCAAGCTACAACAAGGCATGTTGGGAACAGTGTGAGAGCTAGAAGAAATCCCTTGCTTTCATCAACTCCAGTCAGACTTTAAAGTTGTTATAAGGGAGGCTTGTTTTCACTCTTAAAATTCAGAACCTTCTCCTGTCTTCAGTTCTCACTATGTCACTGTTCTATGTCCCTTCAATGCAAACCCTTATGTCAGAAGCTGGTTACCCCACCATGGTCACAGTACCACCAAGTCCCTAACCCCAAGAGCAGGGGGACAATACAACAACTCTACTTGTCCAGATAGTGTTTTAAGAAGTCCTTAGAAGACAGTAGCAATTATGCAACATCTTTATGAGTATTACCACCTTATGTCTAGTGTCATCCACAACCAAAGTGATTCACAAAAAGGAATATTAAGTGTACCTGTATATATTAAATCAAGTAAAGTCAGCTGTAAAGCATTTAAATTGCCTGTGTACTAGTCAATTTCTGAAAAACCCTGCTAAAAGAATGCTATAATCTGTATTTGTCATCATTTCCTGCTGCTTTCAGCTATGCTGCTAACAAACAAGTGAAATGGAAGATCAACCAGCTTGCACTGGGCCCAGCACTCATACCAACAGTGCTACTAATTAGGCTGCAGCTCAATAAATGTTCTGTGGATTTAAGGACTAAAGTAACAGCTGTACACTTTTACTCATCTTGGTACAAATTATCTGTTTCAAAACAAATAATTATAGACTTGGGAAGTAGAGAAAGAATACACAAGAGCATGATGAATGCTAAAAAAAATACCAGGAAAGCATTTCCAGCCAAAGTATTTTGGATTAGTCCAAAACATCTTTAAGTACCCGATGGAAGCTAAAAGTTAAGTATTTATGAACTCAGCTGATCTGCATGGTAGGATCGTGTACTCCAGTCTTCCATAGGTATGCTGGGATAGCTGCCCTCACTAGAGACATGGGTACACAACTTCATTCCTCCCCCTGGTTTGGCTTCCAGTAACAGATAGTCCAGATAAGCAGCATGCTTTATAGAAGGGAAATGATTTAGGATAACAGTTGATCAATGATAAAAAACAGTGACCCAGGGATACAAAGCTACAGTTGATAAAATACCATCATAGATTATCAGACTTAAAGTACTTCCATTTCAGTTGTTTTGACCTTCAAGTTGAGATTATTTTTTTTCCTTAAGCCCTTTACATCTTGTATTGAAAATACCATGGTGTTGAATGCCATCCTGCAGCAGCATTTACAGGGCTTTGCTCCTGCATAGCTTTAATGCAACTTAGGCGGTGGGATTTCTTCCACTACACACAGGTATCCCGTTCAGAGTCAAAAATACTATTTTAAAATAATCTCCAGAGCAATCTCATTTCAAGACTAGCATATGCATAAATAAAGCAAACTTTATTCACGCTGGCTCTGCTTTGCTTTATCTTCCCTTTGGATAAGTACTGAGATATGTAAATGCTCTTAACATACACTGCTATTCAGCAAAGTGAGGCCAGTGAGCATTACCGATACCAGTGTCAGGAGAAAGACAGAAGGAATGGAAAATGTTAGGTAGGCCTTGCCAGTCATTACTCTGAAAAATAAAACAATAAAAATCAGAGCATGACAAGAAAATTCAGCTGGTATTTGGTTTCTGGGGCAATGCAGTAAGCAAGTGGTCAATGCCAGCTCTTTCACCGAGATAAATGTCCACATAAAAGCATTTTAAATCATAGAGGGCATTACTCACAGTAATACTGAATGATGGACGTTTTACGTTATACCAGAAATGAAGGTTATTTCTTTGCTGAACTTGCCTACTGAGAAGCATAAGAGCATAAACCAAAAATAAGCTTATCACAACACTTCAAGAAGAAACATAAAATAAAACAAGAAAAAAATGTATTTTAGGTTAAGTTCATGTGTGCTCACCAGAAACCAAGGTGACAGATGTGTGTCTGCAGCCAACCTCCTCTTCACACAAAAACATTTCAGAAATAAAACATACATAAACACATCAGTGTTGTTTTCCTGTCACTCCTTATTGCTTTCATATTTACAAAAATAATCCATGTTCTTAGACCAAATGAAAGTCTTAAGACTGACCTGTAGCTGACACACCTATATGAAATGGGCTGCAAAGAGCTTTCACTCCAGGGAAGTTACAGCCCTAAAATGAAGTGGGGAGTTTCTGCTGCTTATTTCTGTAACATCAGCCCACACCGATCAGAAAGAAAGAGTAATCTGCAGTCTCATTACTATCTACACACAGTGTAACTAAGTGGAAATATTATTTGATCATCATCACATATCACCCCAAAGCCATATCTTCTGTTTTCACCCTTTCATGCCCATATATATGTAACATGAGTCTCTCCTGCCTTTACTAATATGTAGGTGATTGCTGAAATTTTATCAGATAACAGGTAACTATATAACATGAAAATTCTTAATACTTGTTTTTACAAACAGTCAACACAAGATAATGAAAGTACTTGAGCCCTACTGCTACTAAACCCAGTTCAGCACGGTGACAGTGTATCACCAACTCCAAGCCTGCAGCAACCCCCCAGTCCTTCAGGTCCCTTCCAAAATTTGGGCCAGCCCTGGCTCTGCTCCACCTCCATCACCAGCTCCTTTGCTGTAATAACTACAAAATCATCTTACACATTTCTGGCAGCTACCCAAAGACTTCGCATTTTCTGTATCACCATGTAAATGCCCTAAATAAGTGTGGAACATTCCTTAGAGAAAGGTGCCAGTATTGACAGCTCTGGACGTTTCTAAATATGGTCTTTAGCCAAAGCTGATCTCCACACACAAGCCCTCTCAGGTCATATTCCGCTACAGATTTCCATGCAGTACACATCAAGATGTCATATGATGTATCATTTTATGGGTCAGATAATACAACATGCCCGGCTTCACCCATGCAAGATTTAAATTATGCTGTAATCCAAAGCAATACAAAGTTATTTCCGCCCCTTATCCCACCTCCCATTTCAATTAAATCACAGATAGTTAAACTACTTCATGCAAGTTAAACTATATCTGCTATTCCCAACCAACCACCAAATAGCCTGGTGGAATCTCAGACACATTGCTCTTCCAGGATGGAAGACAGCATCGATATCAGTAAGTGCATTGTTTCTTTCCGATTTGTGGGTATACACGTAATGCATAAGGAAGCTTTTATAAATGAATGAGGTGGTCAGTGGCTCCCCAAATGAGGCCTCTAAGTCAATAGAAACAAATGATATGGCCTTTCCCTGATTATGCACTCCAGAGACAGCAAAAAATAAAATAGATGGACATACTTTTATTCCAAGACCTTGACTCTCACATCTTTCTGCCTCCGTAATAATCACCTGCAGTTTATACTTGTGAATACTTTTAAACCAATGAAGTTGTCCTGGTTTATATCAAAATAGCTTCTGCTCCTTGCCATGCCCCGTTCACTAGAGGTACCTGTTCTGCCTTAGGGTCTGGTTGAGCTTTATAGCACACCAACAGGAATGGATTTTACACTAATAATCCCTTAAAGTGTTTTCACTCTCCACATGTTGGGCCTCACATCACTAGCTCACTTAGTTTCAACCTTATTATCTCTTGAGCAGATGCTTGAAGCTAATCTGGTGCTTCAGTGGTACCCTGAGGCCGAGACATCTCACAGCTTCCATTCCTAACTAGCAGGAACAACACACATTTGCTAACTAAACCTGAACTGCTGCCACTGGAGAGCACATTTATAACATGCAGCTAAGTTTCTGCTCTCAGCTATACAAAGCTCTTCAACTTTATCAGCCTGACCCAGAGGAAGGTGTTTTGCCCATGTAGCTAGTTCCAAGGCATGATCATGGAACCAAGATTTTAATCCAGAATTAAATCAGTGTCTTTACCCAGGAAGATGCTCCACTAATTTTAACTTCAACTCAGCACTTCATCAAGTACTGTAAAAATGAAGTGGCTTTCTGAAATAATGAGGTTCTTCATTAACCGAGACAAAATTAACTGGATTCACAAGAAAAACCACACCGTGCTAAGCCCAGCTTTTCCTTTCTCATACACAAATAAGGCGAAAAAAGTCACTTTAGGAAGTGAACATTACCACTAGCATCCAAAAGCACACCAGACATGTCAACAAATAGTACAAGCTTGATGTTGCACAGGACCTATAGAAAGCATGATAAGTAGGAAAGGATGAACTTTTATAAGTACCTCCAGTAACCAAAGAGCAAACCAGACATACTTCACCTAGAAAAATTTGTTCTGGTGTATTCACTGCAAATAGTTCGAGCTATGTACTTTATTCTGCAAATGAAGGGGAAAGCTCTCATCTAGAAGAAACTCACCTTTTGGAATCAGATTCACACACACATTTTCAGGAAGCCTAGTACCTATTTTGTAGTTGTGATTGCAACCTCAAGAATAGAAGGAAAAGCTTCTGTATGCATTTTGTGAGGTGTTTGTGGAATCAGAATAGTAACAACTTTGTCCATCACCCTCCAAGCTCTCTACCTTGGGATATTGGAAGGTATTCTGTACATCCCCTAAATTGCTTCCTTTCTCTTGCTGGGACTGTGACTACTGCTCAAGGCAGATAATCAAGTTTCTACAGAATTAAAAAGAGTAAAACAGGGGAAGCTGCTAGAAAACAGCCATCAACAAAAAGGTCAGGGCCTTTGGCAACAAAGGAAAAAGAAATTACTCCTGTAGTCTTCAAACAGATTTATTATTGATATAAAGCAGGACCATTTACAGCTCAGCAAAATTTTAAAACTGGTAGTAAAGCACATTACAAGCTTTCTTAATTCAATTTTCTCTGGCATTTATTGTGGTTAATAAAATACCTAAATGTCATTGAGTCTTATAAAAATGTATTTATAGGTTAATAAATGCATAAACTGGATTATTCACAAAAACAGCTTACAGAAAAGCCCAGCATCCTAAATTGATACAGATTTTGGTTTTGTGCCCTGTCAGAGGGATAATTAGTGCTTATTTACAAAGATTTTACTTTATGGCACTGTAAAAATGCATCTGCTTACTTTCACTATTTTCAGAGTTCATGCTCAGCTTCACAGGATCTATGTTATCTTAGCTATGAACTTTTATTCACCTAGATTAAAAAAAAAAAAAAAAAAAGGAAAAAAGAATAAAGGCTTCTCAAAATATCCTTTGTAGTCAATTCTTTCAGAAATACAACCCTCCTACCCACCAAAATAAAGAGGCACACTTAATACCTAAATAGAGGATAAAGATTTGCCTAGTCTGGAGTGGCAATAAATTAGGGCTTATTTAGGGAAAGGGTCTTTGGTTTGAATTTAAGAAAATAACTTTTAACAAGAAAAAAAACACCAAAACCAAAAAACTTAAGCATGCTGGAACAAAGTGGAAGCACTGATGGGAGTGACAGTCTTTGCTTCCACATTACTATAAAGTATTTACTATAAGCTACTAAGTATTTCTCGCAAGATACACACAAAACTTAAACTGTTACTTGGGATAGTTCAGTGTTTAGTCTATGTGTAGGTGTGTATATACACCCATACTAGAACCTGGGTTATTTCTTTTCCTCACCTAGTAAGTGGAAATGAAGGTAAACACACTAGATTACAAGTGTTCCACACTATTCAGGCAAAATTGCACTGGAAGATTCTACATATTCTAAGTGTATAGAGAAAAATAAAATACAAACCTAGACAACACAGCATACTCATCCCAGAAAAGGATTTTGTCCTTACTGACCCATTTTCTAATAGACCCTCCTGAAAAAGTTCTGTCAAACATTTAGATTTAGAGTTTTTTCCTTTTCTTTATTCTGAGGATTTTAAGTTCAGCCCTTTCATTTCTGTTCTCAGATATCTGTTTTACCTTGAGTCAGAACTTTCTTGCAATAAATTTTTATGTTCTTTAATAATATCCATGCTAATGATGATGATTGGGAATGGTCTGGGTTTAACAAGTACTTGAACATTTAGCGTAACCAAAGCTTTTATATGTAATTAGTGCTCTGAGCTGAATTCTGGTACAATACCATTTATATCCAAATTATTTTTAATGAACATTTGGATGCACCAGACTGGAGGACTACAGTTTTAAAGGAAACTATATTAATATTTTATTTTAGAACCATTTAAAACACATTTCTGTAACTAATAAAAACAAAAAAAAAAAAAGCAATTGCTGAGATAATTGGCTAAAAATATTGTCTAACTTATGAAGCACTGCACAAAGTTTCTTGTTCATTAGTGCACAGCTCAAAGAGTGATTGATGAATGCAAATAGACAGACTTTCAGGAAGAGACTGGGGATACATATATACAAATAGCATAAAACATACTGCTAACTTATGGATGCATGCTGAGCCTTTTAAGCATTGAAAGGACAAACATTTCAAATGCACTCATCCTTTCTAAAAGGTATTTAATATAATCTAAGAGCATCACATTTCCCAGGAGGCTTTTACGTACAGGTCATCTTTTTTTATACAAATGCTTCCTGAGCCCTCACAAATGCAGCAAGTTACAAAAAATCTTGATAATACATTTCTTGTCCCAGAAGCTGCAATTTTTGAACTGACAATTCTACATTATAGAAATAAAGGGCAGTCCTTCCCACCCCCCCACCTTTTTTTTAAATACCTTGCATTTCCCTTGAAACATACCAGGGAATTACAGACATTTCCAGGCATTAGTGTTAAAAGACATAAGCAAAGAAACATTTCAGTCCCTTAATGCCACAAGTTTTAGTAAACATTGAGGTCTCCAAAGCCAAAGTAAAACCCAAAATGGCTCAGAATGTCCTATATTAACATTAAAACCAAAACAAACGGTAAAACTATGCCTGTTGGAAATTTTGCTTGTTTCAGCAAATACTCTAGTCCATTAACTCAGCCCAAAACCACCATCAAGGGAAATATTCATAGTCCTGTGGAGCCCAGCACCATTTCCCGGTAGATAAAAACCTCACCTCTTACATAAGATGTTTTTTTTAATCATGAAAAAAGTTCCAGTAAGGATTTTCCAATATTTAAGAAATCTTGACTATTATGGGGATTTAATAGTGTTTAATCAATGTGCAATTACATTTATTTAATAAAATCTCCATATATTCAAATACTGAAAAATATTAGACCTTGTTTTTTCTATAAAGTAAAGGATTAAAGTCACTTTTAAATGCTTTTTAAAAATGGCAACTGTGTAATGACTGAAAGAACTGATAAAAATCACATCAAGAACTTTGAAAACCATTTAAGACTTACAGTTGTGTTATAATATCAATGGTAAAAATATGCAAAAATATACTTGTGTCCTATAATTTACACCTTTAGTGTTGCTGCATTATAGGATGACACTTCACTACTTGTCATCCTGTTACGTACCTAAACAAAGACATATAATATAAATCCCAATGCCCTTTCATTGACTTTGGGATTGTTCCAAACCTCAAACTTATTTGTTTTCATTAATTCTAAGCAATGCATCATTACTGGATGAAGATTCAACCAAACAGTGCAAACATTAACTGCGAAAAGGAAAAATTGTAAGATATCAAGCACCCAAACCTGGATTTTTGCAATTAGGTTTCATGTTCTGAATGCTTCTATACCCTTGCAAAACCAATAAACACCTAGATTCATTTATTTTGTGTCTTCTAGCATCAGATTTATTCTATGTTTTTGGTTATTATATGCTTTCGTTTATGTTTAGCCAATAGTCAATGCAAGTACCTCTACTCAACTTGTACAACATTTTGGAGATAACTCATTAACAACTGGTTATTAGTAACATCCTTTGCTATCAGAGCTCAATATTTCAGGTTCTCATTCACTGATCCTTTGTACTGTGGCACAGTTCTTCAATGAATTTGTGTCAAATTAATTACAGTCTGCCACCATTCACAATCCAGTTACAATGAATGCAAAGCCTATTTCAAATTCCACCACTTAAATCAAGCAAATTACAAATTATAGGATTGATGGCCTATTCCTCAGGATAAACAGCACCTGACAACCTAAAAATCAGAAGTTTCTCATCTTACTGGACTTTCATCAGGTTAAGAAAAGTTACTTTGTGATTTTCTATTCCATTTAATCTTAAATCATGCAGTTCCATGATGAAGTTGCTGCTTCTACTCAATTTGATGATAAAAGTGTTTGGTGAAATCTATTTTGTTATTACATAAACATCTGTTCAGGACTGCAAAAAGCTTCACTTTATTTAAAAATCTTGCAAGATACACTACATCTCATCAGTGTCAAGTTTTCCTTTTCCAAGCTGAGAGAGAGAGAGAGAGGGAGAGACTGCTGTTACAGACAATTACCACCATTACCACATTTCCTAACACAATATTATTATTAGTTACACCTTCCACCTCTGTGCCACAGATGTGTGGATGACAATCCCAGTGGTCACTCCTGCACATTAGCAGACATTAAATTTTGTTGGGGTTGCGAGCTATACAAAAACCTAATTTTTTTTGTTCCATCTGTATTCTCAATCTCTAATTAGCTTTAATAATTTGTATCATTAGCATTTTGTATCTTTTCTCTGGGTGTTCACCCTTCCCTTGAGGAATACAATGTTTTAGTGCTGACTGACAAAACAATAGATGGGCAGATCTGCTTCAGAAGAGCTCCCAGAAAATTTACAGATCTGTCAAAAAAATTAAGTTTTATTCAAAGCCTTTTTGATACAAATAAACAAAAACCAAAACAAAACAAGATAGAGAGATACTGGAGATTCCACAAACTTTTTTTGGCAGCTTCTGTGCCGTTTCCCTTTCTGTGTAACATTTTGCCATCAGACTGAATGAGGAGCAACAAAGCATACTGCAAACTGTACTTTTTTTTGAATGGCTTCCAAGGAGTTTTTCGATTGTCTAACTAACCCAATCATAACATGGCTATCCTAATTAACCCTGCATGATTCAAATACTGCTTGTACATCTGATGTGCAGTACAACCGGATGCAAACATATATTTATCCTAAGGAAACTTAGAACACAAAGTTTCATGCCTTGATCCAAAGCCCATCTGACCTAGCGGAAAAATACCACCATCTTTGAATGAGGTTCTAAGAGCAATTTTTATTATTTTTAGGAAAGATTATCTTAGAGCAAAGATTTTGAAACACTCGTGAGAAGTCTGAAGTACCACTCAAGACCCAGTCACAAAAGCTTTATGCAGACAAAATTCTCATTACAATCAGCAGGGGTTTGCTTTCATAATGAATATTTGAGAATGATTGGAGTGCTCAACTTCTGAGGTGGTTGGTGAACAAGATATTCTTGACTCTGTGATTTCTCTGTAACATACAGTACTGATTTCTTAGAAACAAGCAATTGTGACAGGGCTGAAAGGGGTGCAAATGGGTAAAGTTATATCCAAAGTAGCTTGCTTAACTATTCAGTGTTACTTCTCAAAGTTCAAATTGTTCATACTTAAATTATACCATTCAAAGTTCCCGTCAAGTGAATGATCCAACGGTTGTAACTCATTGAAGTAATACAGTTGGGCTGGAATTCTCACCCTCTTGTGCAAATAAACTTTGAGAAAAAGAATTTATGGAGTAAATCTTAGTTCACAGGCTGATAACGATGCGAACTCTGTCACATACTGAGCAGCAATAAAAGGAAGTTGACTTATAGTTTGCAATAAACAAATCCCATACTGAAAGTTCTTAACAGTTCATATCGTTCTCAATGGATCATAACATCCATCTACCAATTTTAATGAACTAAGAGGAAATTGCAACTGTCCAATAAAGGCATTTCTACAATCATGGTTGCATACGTTCGTATTTGGCCACCTAAAATCCTCAACATATAAACCAGTAACACAGAATGTCACTGCAATTAATTTTATTGGTTGCAATAAACCACTGAACTGTTTTAGGATGATTTTAGAAGCAGATTATGTTTGCATACAAACACCCACCAAAGCTTTTAGGCATGTGCACTTTACCAGTATGACTCCATGTAAGCCCATTTATTCCTGTGGAGTTAGAGCAGCATAAAGCATCAGGATCAGACTCCAGAGGTTCTTAACTATTTTAACATGACACAGATCCCCATCTGGACCCATGAGGGATACTCTGTGGGTACTCCTCCGAGCTACTGCTTAACCATTTCTAACTCTGACACTCTAAAACTGGCCACCTCTCAAGACAAGATTGACAGTGCTAGAGGAGTTTCTCTGTGGGATACTGCCAGTGGTACAGGGTCATTTATAAATTCCACATGGTTATGGAATGTGGGACTTAGTTCATGGAGGAGAGGACCCCATTTTTGAATCAAGCCTCTCATGCTTCTCCTGTTGACACAGCAGGTATGGCACTGCACAGGCACAATCTTACCAATGTGGAGTGTGAAAGCAGATGAAAACTACTTATGGTAATAAAGACAGAGGTAAGACTTATAAAAAAGTAAATATTTACAGTCTGCTCAAATAGCATAGAAAATACTCAACTGCATTAAGAACAAAAAATGTATTGAGGAGGATCATGCTGTACCCCAGGTAGCTCCTCTCCTCTTCCCAGACAGCTTCCTTCTTCCCCTTAAAAGTCAGTCCTTCCCAGTTCACCCTTCTTTACCCAAGAGTTTCATGATAAGCCAGTTTTGCCACCAAATCCAAATATTTGTCTCCTCTCCACCATTTCATTCTTCTCTCCATGGTCCAATTTATATCCTGTTCTCCTATAGCTCCTTGCTAAGCTGTTTCAGAAACTGCATCTGAAAACAATATTCTGGCAATTATTTTTAGTTTTACTTATTTAAATAGGTTGCTTCACTAGAAAGGTTCCATACTCTTGTTTCTTCCCCTTTTTCCCATGGAACAGAAAATATTGCTAGTGCATTCTTATATTTAAACAAGGACAATAGATTAATGTATTTAGTCTCTGGAAAGCTTGTAAATTCTGTCTAGCTGAAAGTAGCTGTGAAGTTTTCTATTTTTTCCATAATTAGGCATAATAATTAGCACAATTGTTAACATTCCTAATTATATGCAACTAGTACATCAATACCTCCTAGAAAGGAGCCAGTTACCTTTCCCATCTCATCTGGGGAATGGAAAGTCTGCATCCCCACAGGCACACTGAACCAGCATCCTGCTTACTGAGCAAGGACAGACTGTGGGAACCAGTCTGACATGCAAATCAAAAAGGAAAGAGGTTTACTCTAAAATAGACCTAACATAAAACCTGCTTATATAAAAAGTCATAAAACAGTTTCCAGACAGGCAAAAAATGTTCAATAAACCAAATGCATCAAAAGCACCACCAGGTTCCCCCAGTACTTAAGTTTTGCCGCTTGTTCATTTGGACTAGACCTACTCATTAATCACTCCAGCACTGGCTGTGGGTTTTGCCTTGGGTCTGACGACATCAACTCAGGGACCACTTACATTTTCACTGCATATTGCCATGTCACCAAGCTGTTCAGATTAGCTCTGCTGGGAGGCTGTCTCATTCCAGGAATAGAAATTAATTAATCAGTATATTTTCCACCCCCATGCCAGGAAAAACATCTGATTAAAATGGTGTACTGAAGGTTTTTTTGCAATCACTGCCGACATGACTATTGATTAAATGGAAACCTTACTCATTTTATAGGTGTACTTATTCCATTCTTCTCAAGCGCCTTTGTTTTAATTAAAGGGTATATTCTAGACACAGCATGATTATTATATATTGAGAACACCTTTGTAAACCTAAGGCATCTACTTTTTGAAAGAATGATGCTCCGTGTACGATAGAAGTACTTAACTCCCCAGTTTAGATTCTTAAAACTTCAGTCTAGTGAAAAGCTTGCCTTAGAGGTAAATAACCAAGACAGTGCTGAAGCGCCAAGTACATTTACAACATTGCTTCTGGGCAGGAAAACTGCTTCACGTACCGCTATGCTCAAGAGCTGGTGCATCCAGAACTAGATCCCACTGAGAGTGCAAACTTCACAGTCTTTGCATCTTGCTTTGACTGAGCTCCTGATTCTCAGGAAGTTTTCTACCCAATAAAGCTACTTTTTAAGTGAGCAATGATCGCTACTGTCTCCCTTCAAAGATGCTGGCAGGACCACTATACTAGCTGAGACTTTATAAAGTTGAGATGGTAAATCATCCAACAAGCTTGGTAGACCCTGAGCCCTTCTGCGCCAAAGGCATTACTGCCCCTATTAGGGCATTACAGAGGAATGTCCAATATTAAATTATTCCATTCCTTCCTGCTGCTGTGACCCGGACAGGCTTCAAGAAATAAGAAGTTAACTGATCCGGATCACATACTCTGCCAGGCTACAGCACTTTCTGCCACTGCAATGTCATCATCAGACCACTCTCCTGAGAACTGAAAAGTTTGGGTTTCCAGTTTGGCTACATTATCTAATATCTTAATGCATATGGAACAGTACATAGAGCTGAGAATAGATCTCTAGCTCCCGGGAAGAGACTGCAGCCTGCTTTAAAGGCACCAGACCCCTCTCAAGATGGAAAAAACTAGAAGAAAAATGCAAAAGCAAAAATTCATAAAGAAATAAATAAAGAAAGGGACTATCTTTTGGCCATAGACTCCATTAACACAATCCTTATCACAAACATAGTACACTTAAATTCCATGTTACCATTTCTGTACTACAAGGCATCTCTGATCGAAACCCAGTCAAGTCATAAGCGCTTCTTAGCTGCTTTCTCCATACAGCCTATTGCCAGAGAGATGGCATTCTTTCAGGACACGCTCTTGCTCTTCTGAAGTATTGCAGGTGCCATAAAAAGACAGAACCTTAGATCTCCATTACAAATGCCTGTTATGAAGGCATTCCTAACAGTGACTATCCACCCTGTGCTCCACCCAAAGATAAGAGACACATATATCCTCATGCAACTAAAGCCCCATCTTGCGTACACTTGCTCCTACATGTTAAACTCTAAGGCCTTCTGCATTTCTAGTGGATTAGAGGTCTAGAAAACACCAACTTCCTCAGAGAATGCTACTAATTGATACATATACTTCATTAAAATAATAAACTAAGCTTGCAATATTTGCCAATCACTTTGCCACATCTCTGCTTCTTACTTATGAAAGTATGAATTGGGGTTTCTTATCCTGGCTTGTTGCAGAAATGAGCCACAGACATTTGGTCTCTTCTCATGTTTCAGATTCCAGAAACACTGGATACTCATCTAATTTCAGTGAAGACAAAAGGCTGCTGTGTAATTCAGGGACCATTTCTCCAAATATTACAATTAGGAAAAAAAAAGTTAGACATCACACTTGCCCATACCTTTTCGTGTCTTTGTGCTTTCCTCCATAACTTCATGGAGACAAATGTTCACTGATTCATTTGAAAATTTAAGATATTAATCATCACACATTCTGTTATAAGGAAATCACGCTAAATTAGCCCAATAATTACAAGTTGTGAATTATCTGGTCAGGCCTGGTAAATGTACAACAGCAAGGAGCTTTAAATGCTATCTTACATACCTTATCTATTGCCTAGTATTTTACCTATTGCACAACAGCACATGTACGCTTTGGGAGGAAGATTTATATACATGTACATCCTTTAGTCATTTTGCTATTTTTTAACTTACTAAAATTGCACATCTTTCCTAAAGATGCCTAGAACATTTTCAAACCTCAATGTGCATAAATTAGTGGTGCTGCATAAGGCAACCCTAATTTATGCACTTACTACAGACCCAATTAGTTCTTCTGTAACAGAATGCCAAACAGATTTTCTTAATAAAGCAGAATATATCACATCTAATATTTATATTAAATGCAGAGTTTTAACTCTGTCACTTTGTGTTACTAACCCTAGTCTTTGAGAAGGGAATTCTGTAACTGGCTTTTTCTCTCCCCCTCAACACCACTAGCAGAACATGGGACAGATGATCAGTTTGGACAGATCAACATCACTCCAGCACAGCTAACAGTGTGACATGGATTCACATCAGCCGAATGCACAGTATGTCTGCATGCTGCACAACAGCTCAGGGAAGTCCCGTGAACTTCGTGAGACAGGAGCAGGCAGAAGCCTGTGGTGGGGGCTCTGTGAGCTTACCCTCCTCCTGCATGAAACAGCCCCCTTTCACTTCTGCCAGCATGAGGTTATACCTTTGTGAGGAGCAGATCGCTGTCAGAGACTATATATCTTCATTATACTCTTGTTAATATTTTAATCTCTTCCAGCCCAGATGGCTTAATTCTTTGGTTAAGGCTAAGACATGCCTGAGTGCTTGCAAGCTGAGGCTCTATCAAGAAAAGTGGTGAACTGGGATCAAAAAAAATGACAAGACAAGCAGTGATCACATTTGTGCCTCTGATATTTCTCACTCAAGTTGGGAACCAGAAATCCTGCCAGTCTGTGTGCTATGTTGACTCTATATCAACCTATCTGCATTTGTAAACTACTTCAGGTATTTCCCATGTATTTGTCACTTCAAGTTTTGGCTACCCCAAGTGCAGAGGGCACCATGGAGTGTACGAGGTACCACCTCACACCGGCTAAATCCTGTGCTGAAGTTTTAGAAGGGGACTCCAGTTTGCAGAGTTAAAACTAAACAAACACATTTATGGGATAAACCCAGTGTTATGTAGATAATCTAGAAGATCAGTGTCAAACAGGTTATGTTTATGTGATCCACTGATCACAAGCTGAAAGAAAAAAAGGCAAATGAAATGGGGGACTACTTCTCTACATGCTCTCTGAAAATTTAACTAAAGATACTGCTATCCCATAAGAAATATGCTTACAAGCAAAACCAACATGCCTGATGTACAGTGGCAGAATCAAGTGCACTAAGTCTGTTCAGATAGCATATAATAATTTTTCATATTGGTATTTCAAGCAACGAATAAAAATGAGCCACTTTTATTTTTACTGATAAGTAAATTAGCCTCATTCTTTCACCTAATAACCTCTCGTCAAGATTCTTATAAAAATCTCCTAAAAATTACATAAACATTTTAGAGCAGAACAACAAAAAACTTCACATTTTTTTTTACAGCCATAAGAAGAATCCCACAACACCAGATGGGTAACAGGATCCACCTGCAATATAGTTTATCTAGTCAGTGCTTACATTTTGCATCCTACAAATACCAGGATCTAGTCTTCCAAATCAAAATGTTCCAAAATCCTGGATGAAAATACACATAGTTTTAGTTCAGTTATATTTTCAGTGTACAACTAGGCAATGAAGTTTGGAATTCTCTAAGCAGAGGGCAGTATTACATCAGTAAATGGTTATTAAAGTTACCTAATCTACAGTAGGTGAAATGACATTTCTGCAGCCTAAGAACACATATTCCAGGTAAGTATATAGAGAGAAGGCTTCAGAAACTACTATATTCAATTGCTGCAGAAAATTATAAATAGGAAAGCATTCCAATCTCCTCCTCCTCCCCCCCAACTTTGCTAAGAAAAAAGTCTTCTTGTCAATGTATTGCTTTTCTTTGACCCAGCTGTTTTCCCCAAAACTGTTCTCAAACTTAATCCCAGAAGGGTTACTCTTGTCTCCCCACTGCATGTCACTATTACCAGTTCATTAAATATAAATGTAAAAGCTACTCTGTCTACTAAACCCACACATTCTCCTGCTCCTCGTGGACCTGGCACTGCAATCCACTAACAAGAATAACTGAGTTTGCCTTTGATTCCATGATGCTTTGGCCCTTCTGACTCTAGCAATCCCTAAACACTCCACTGAGGCTGCCCCTCTTAATGGAAGCGTTGGAGCTGCAAAACCTGCTGGGAGATAACATTCACCAGCAAAGTCTCAGCCCTAAAACTTTTCCTAGTGCTTTTACATTTGGGTAACATTCAGAAGCTGCTTGCTCACACAGAGACATTCTCTACCAGTGAAGCACTTCAGATGGAAAGTATTATCTATTCCTAACTGACATCTTCCACTAAATGGAACATTTAATTAATTTGGTCCGAGGCCAGTCTGATCGCTTTTGCTTGCGTGAAGATGAACACAACTTGTAACTCTTTGGCACTGTTTCTTTTCCTCCTCCTCCCCCTTAAAAGGGACATTAGCTGTTTACAGAATAGATACAAGAGAATCCAAGCTGATACAGTGACACATCATTAGTTAAAAATACGCCACAGCATAAAGAGCTTTAGTACAAAGAGCACATTGGAATGCAGAATTACATTAAAATGGCTTAGGAACGAAAATGAAAGTCATCTGGAAACTGATGATTTTTTCTGCTGTGGGCCGTAGAAGAACAAAAAGACTGCAACCACTTTGTGTATTACTACAGAAAGTGAACTTGGTACAATTAACTGAGTTGGAAACACAGTATAAGGGGTTATAAAAATACTTGAAATGTATCATTAAAATGTAGATGGCAAACACAGGGTATAAGAGGGAAAAAAGGTCTCAAAGGATAGAAAGCAAACCCAAACCTGCAAGAACTGTATATCCCTGACCAGAGCCAGACTCACATAACCAGCAAAGACAATGTGATGTGTGACTTGCAGTAAGCTGCAGGAAGCACTAATGACAAAGAAATGAAAATGCAGCAGAGATGACAGCATCTCCTTGGGAGAGTCACTGTGCAAAAAGCAAAGTTACTTTACTTAGCACACGTGCCACATGTATTTTCTGGCAGGTGTACATAATGAGTTCTGACAGTAACAAAGAGACAGCATAAAATGGGGATGCCCAGACTTCGTCCAGATCTACAGTTGTCTGAGAATCAAAACAACTTCCAGATCTGAGAACACTACTGGAGAAAGAAGTAGTGCATCCCTTGTCTGAAGTTATTTGGAATGCTGCACAATGACTTTGAGCTGCTGCAGACTCTCTCTGCAGCTGGAAAAGCAAGTTGAGTTCCATGTTTCTGAGAAGACAAATATGGCCAGAAGTCCTCATAAAAAGATCCCTTACACCTTGCTTAAAAAGACAAAGTTCACTCTAATGCAATTAATTGTGAAAACCAGCAGATTAGTTTTAATAAGGCAACACCCATTGGTACTACATGTGCCATATGCAAAAGCCCTTCTGCTTTAGTACACATATAGTCCAGGATCTTCTCCGTAGGAGCAGCTGAGACTTCAGGGCCTGCATTTAAGTACATCCATCCCCAACATGTGTGTAGATTAAGTGGCAACAATACCACAGGATGGTTTGGGTTGGATGGGACCTTAAAGCTCATCCAGTTCCAACCCCCTGCCACAGGCAGGGACAGCTTTCACTAGACGTGGTTGCTCAAAACCCCACCCAACCTGACCCTTGAACAATTCCAGGGATGGGACAGCCACAGCTTCTCCAGGGAACCTGTGCCAGTGTCTCACCACCCTCACAGGGAAGAGCTTCTTCCTAATACCCAATATAAATCTCCCCTCTGTCAGTTTAAAGCCATTCCCTCTTGTCCTGTAGCTGGCTATGAAATGGTATACAATGAAGTACAACAGAAATCAATGCTAAGGCAAAAACAATAATAGAGAAAACTAGGATGGGTATTCATATGTGTTGGTGGGAACAAGGAACACGCTGACTGATACCAGAGCAAGGTTGTGCTGGGTCAGAACAGATGTGAGCTAGTTCCAAGAACATGCAAGCCATTTGGGATGCTTGAATGTTAAAGATCAGAAAGTTTAAATCTTTATGTATAAAAAGAAATTATGAACAATGTATTCTTGTAGCAATATCAAAAAGATTTACCACTGTAAGATTGTCAGTGGTGAAGGCTAAAGCTCATATTCAAGTGGCATAACCTAACGCACAGCCTACTGCAGCTACAGTACTGCATACCTTTTGAAAGAAATCAAGAAAAAGTGAAAGAGATGCTATAGTGACACTTTGCAGGGGGAAAAGAGATGTAGCTGTAATCATCGTCCTCTGAAGGGGTGTTTTAATTCTAGGATAGCAGACTGTGGCAAAACCTAAACAAAAAAACCAAAGAAAATAATGTTCAGCATTAAACCAAGTTTTTTCCTTCTGCTTCCTGTGGAAGAAGAAAAGACTTCAAGGACTGTGCTGAAGATAACATCTCATGTATCAAAGCAGGTGAATTATCACAAGCAGAACTGTGATAATTCTTGTGGAATGAGAAGAACAAAGATTAAGAAGGAAACAAGGAAATAAGAGATATTTGAACTACTTTGAAGAAGGGCACCACAAAGCTGATCCAAATTCCCATTAACTTTAGTAGACATGCATGAAATACAGCTTACTAGCTGTACAGCTCCGTATTCAGGAAATACTCATATTGGGCAGTTAAGCTATTGAAATAAGTACATTACAGTAATCAGCAACTAACATACATTGTGGCATGCTCATAACTGGTAATGAATCAGAAGTACAAAGGAAAATACAGACCTAATAGTAAGAGTGCTACAGGAAAGAATTGATGGAAAGGAGTTGTTTTGCGTGGCTGTGAGGCTAAAGCAGTAATTTCTAAGGCATTTGCAAGTGGCAACAGAACCAAGTAATGAAAAAAGACCAGAAGGAATTACATGCTAAAGACAAAAAATTAGTCATATTCTGATTCCTTCTTTATGCCACATGGTGTGTTGAAGACAGCTGCCACTCAGTAAGTACTGAAATAACATTTTATTGGAAGTCTGAGGAGGGCAGTTGCACTACAGCTTCTCTACAGATCCTTTCTAAACTCCTCTATGAAAGCAAAACTTGCAACATGTTATGCAGGAAGTTTTATCATTTAAAAAAAGAGTAAGATGCTGAGAAATTTAAACAAAAGACTTGTTTCCAATTAAAGGGGCAAAGATGTTCCTCCTAAGATGGCATAAGCAGGTACAAAGATCAGGTTCAGTGAATTAAGCAAGAAGATCTTATTTTCCTTCTCAGTAAAGACTAACTTCAAGTGTGCTCCTAAGAAACTAAGAAGCAAAATTCAAAATAGACTTCAAAATTTGCACCATGAATCTGAGCAAAGAACTCTAGTACACTGGTGCAGTAGCAAAACTGGCATCAATCATTTCATTTTTCATCACTTCAGGACCAAAACACACCTTCGTGTGTGCTAACTTCAGCATTTTTTGCCTTATGAATATTTGGGTTAAGGGGCACGTGAGATGCCAAGTTCATACACCTCATTTACATTTCTAAAGTAAATGTTTAATATTCAAGTAGTCCAAAATTAATTTCCTAAATGTTAATTGATGCTATTGAAAAATCGCTAAGGGTATATTCAAGGCATTTCAAATGATTAACACAAGATTTGATAGCAAAGAAGCCATTTTAGTAACAATCAAAATCATTGCTATACCTTGTGTCCTACCTGTAGGAATGCTTACCTTTTCTACTTACTGAAAACCAAGTAAAACTGGTGCAATTCAATCTGACTAAAACTGATGCTTGTTTCAAGCCTGATTTCTTCTCCTTGACTTGGAGAGAAGGAGAAGTTCCTTTTATGGGTATTTCACTCATTTGCCAACTTGTACCATGGGTATCACTGACGACATGAGTGCCTTGTCACTCAGCCCCCCCCATGTGTCAGAAGCACATCTTTAAATAATTTAAAGGAAAATATTAAAAATACTTGATTTGCAGCTCCCAAACCCTACAGGTCCACAGCCCAAGCAGTTGAAAGCAGACAGGTATAACCTCACTGCCAAAGCTTTGGGTTACAGGCTCTCAGACACATATTTCTCATGCTGAGCATCCCTGATTTCAATCAGATTTCCTTTCTATAAACCTGTTTAATTCTTGTTGCATGTGCTGTCATTGTGCTAGTTTGGGAGGGCAGGCTCACTACAGCCACCTTGCTAAAGTTGTGGTTTACCTTCCTGGGTAACAACTTCTGTTCTTTTGTGCCACATACCTTCAGGTAGGTTGCCTCCAACTGCTCTCTCTCTTATATTAAAGCCCAAAAGAATAACTTTCAATATTTGTAATTACAAAAATCTGCTTTTAACTTTGCCACATCACACAGGCCATTTTCATGGGTTTATTGAGACTTTTGTGTCTTCCTGTCATGGCTTAACTCCAGCCAGCAACAAAGTACCACAGGGCTGCCAGTTTAGTCGCCCCAGAAGGATGGGTGAGAGAATTGGAAGACCCAAACTTGTGGGTTGAGACAAAGACAGTTTAATGGGACAGAGAAGTAAGACAATAATGATAGAATCTGAATATACAAAACGAGGGATGCACAAGGCAATTGTTCACTACTTGTCTGATGTCCAGCCCGACCCCAAGCAGCAGCCCGAAGCCAGCTTTCCCTCCAGTTTGTATGATGAGCATGACACCCTGTGGTATGGAATATGCCTTGGGTCAGTTGGGGTCAGCTGTCCCAGCTGTGTCACCATCCAGCTTTTTATGCTCCCCTTGCCTCCTTGCTGGCAGGGCATAACAAGCTGAAAAGTCCTTAACTTATTATAAGCACTGCTTAGCAACAACTGAAAACATCAGTGTGTTTTATCAATGTTATTCTCACACTAAATCCAAACTATACCAGCTATTAGGGAGAAGATTAACCCTGCCAAAACCAGGACACTTCTGCACCTGAGGAAACTCATGTTCATTTTGATGCTGGATTCTGATCAATATGCTTGAGCAGAAGAAATTCCCTCTCTGAAAAGGGCTTTGTAGATCACCAACACCTTTTCCCTTGGTTAACTATGAAACATTGAATATTGAGACAGGAAGAGTCTGAAATTTACTTTTCACGGTAAGGTTAGGGAATGAATTTATAGTTCTTCAGTCTCAAGAAGGATGATATGCTTTTTCAAATAACTCAAGCTGTCACAGGTCCTGTAGGGAGTCTTTTAAATCCATGTGTTCTGGCTTAAATTGTTTCCTAAAAAGAAATTTTGAAAGGGGTAAAATGTTGATACAGATTGGATTTCTAAAATCAAAAGCAACGATACGTGTAGGATACTAAGTAAGTCTCATTGAATTTAAGTATCCTCAACACTATCTTGTTAACAATTGATTATTTATCTGCAGGAAAGCATATGGTGTTCCATTTCCAGTTTGCAAGATGACCTACAACTCTCCATTCAGATTAACAATCTACTAAGAAGTGTCAAATGCATGAAGACCAACCAGCAGTCCAACCTCGATAGGTGTGATGGGAAAACACACCTGTCTATGAGTGAATGGAGAATCATGTCATTCCAGAACTGTCACTCCAGCACTTTTCAGGAGCTCTACACCCACCTAAGTACCCCTTGAGGCACCAGCACCAGGAGATACAGGATGACAGATGTACCATTTCAAACAGCAAATCCTACTGTGATTTTAATTGAATTACAGGAGCCATTTTATTTTTTGCAGAGCCTCTAGACTCTGTATTGCTTGCTTGCTTCCAGTGATTCAGCAGTTTATTTCTTAGTACACTAATCACTCCATAAGACAGTTTCTCATTCCTTTTAAGCAGTGTTCCTGACAGCAGCTACCTATACCTTTGTTGTTTGATACTCTCCCTTTTTCATTAAACAGAACTAGTTTATCTCAGACATACTCCTTTTGCTTTCAGACTCTACCACTTATACACCCATGAGAAGGCTCCACTGTTTAACAGTTCAGGAGTTGTTCTCACAATGTTCTGTTCCTCTACAGCTTTAGGCTCACTGACCTCAGTGCTGCAGAAATTAAAGAAAAGGGGACACAATAAAGGAAATCTCAAGCCCAGAGGGTTTGAGGCAGCCAGTGACATCCACCTATGAACATAAGGCGGCTGTGAAATGCTCTTCGCAGTATCTGGAAAATGCATGTTTACTTTGCTATTTACAGGAGACTCCAATAAAACTGCCAGCTGGCACCCTCACCTAAAGGGTGAAGAAAGTTCAGTTAATAGGGGGGAAAATAAAAAAAAAAAAAAATAAAAAAAATAAAAAGGCAAAACAGACAAAAGCAACTGCCAAAGCAGGCAGTGAAGTGTCAGCAATTCTGACATTCGATAACGCCTTTGAATCAAGGCTGATGCCTCTTGACCTCACTATTGAGCAATGCCTCAAAACTTACTAAGTTTAGTGACGCTTTACTGTAGTAATGAACAGTATACCATAATAATTGCTTTTGACCATAATCATCCAACAGCCATTAACTGTTTATCTCAGAAAGTTAATCCTCAAAGGGTGACCCTCATGTCCAAAATCTGCTCTCAGTCATGAAGAATAATTGATAAATCATTTCAAGCTAGTCTACAGAACCACTTTTAGTGGCATTTTATCATCAAAGTTACTTTCCCCTTAATCAAAGGCTAATGCAATATGCAATCCTTAAATATGTGCTGCACTATAAGATAGAGTTAGCAACCTTGAAAAGGCTGGAAAATAGCAATTTTCAGACACAAACACAAGATTTAGAACTACCATCATAACCTGCATCATCAATCACAAGCAACAGTGGCTTTAACATGACTATTTTCAGAGTATATTAAACTTCATGACATCTTAACCTTCTTGTAAGGCCACGATAATCTCTTTACAATATCAAACAAGTGCAGAAGGGCAGATTTGCTTCATGCAGAAATATTTTTTGCATCAGATTTAGTTAATAATGGCATTGCTGCTGCCTTTCCAGACATGTGCTGCTCTTATTTTCAGCGCCATG
This sequence comes from Nestor notabilis, assembly GCF_000696875.1. NCBI lineage: Eukaryota > Metazoa > Chordata > Aves > Psittaciformes > Psittacidae > Nestor > Nestor notabilis. Next base: position 22,101 of record NW_009930425.1, on the reverse strand, counting down.
TACCTACACGAGGAACACAGATAACAGATTTTGAAAGACAAGACACTCTGAAAGTTTTGTGCATTTGCAAGAGAAAGCTCTCACTGGAATGAGGCACATCTCTTCAGGTAATAGCTCACCTTCCAAAACCTGCTTGCAAGGGAGAGATCTGGGCAGGTGCCCAGGACATTTAACATAATTTCATTATAAGTTTTGTTCTGGTATCTCATTGGTGCTTTTGTATTCATCATGTTCTCATGATGAAGACTCAAGTCATGAGTACTCCATCCTAAATATTACTGTTACATAAGAAAAAAGAAAAAAATCTCAGGCAAAATGCTGCCCCTGCAACAATTAATTATAACCCAAGTTATATATATCACAACTGTCACTTCATTCTGCTATAAATTAGGAAGCTATCTCCGAGGTGCAACATCAAGGAGAGCAGAATCGGCTCACGTTTTTTTAAGACACCACAAAATGGCAATTTTGTTATTTCAGTTTTTCAGATTATTTTAGAACAATTGATTCCATTTTAATTGTTCAGGGTTTCCATGCAGAGGGGAGCACTGGTGTCATGAGAAACCCAACCAACATAGAAGAAGGAAGTATCTAAGGAGAGGGCTGGAAAAGATTTGTGGATGGGGAGAAAGGAACCAGGATGGAAGGAAGCCAGGAGATAATAAAGGAGAAAAGGACATAGCAGATCTTCAGAGGAGAATTAGGGAAAAAGGACATGGCGGTTGACACAACTGGCAATAAGTAGCCTAGGAAGGAGGACAGTTATTTTCTCTGGATTTTGAGAAGCAGGGGGATGCCAGGAGATCAGAGACAACTCCTGTCTTTGAAGGAGTGATCTAAAAGTTACTAGCAGTAAGCCCATATTCAAGTAATCCTCTTACACACTGACCCACGCACTTCCAACTGAGCACATTTCTACCTGGAATGAGTGGCAGTTCTCCAGACGCAAGTAGCCAACAGCTACAAGACACAAACATTCATACACCAAGCAAACGGGAAGCTACTGCTTTGGTGCTGGATGCCAGTGGAGCAAGAAAGGCCCTACAGCTTCAAACCACACTGTAACTAACTCTTATTCAGACTGTAAGGCAGAAAACGTATTCATTATAGTTTCCTTTCCCAGAGCTACTAGCCAGGACACTCAGTATTCCTACACAGTCAAGGACATTTCTTCTTTGCAACTGCAGTGTCTGATGGTAATATTTCTACTTAAAATTACACCGTAAGCCTGGTTGTTGAATACAATCCACAGATGCTACAAGCTAAGATGACTGTTAGCCTGTAGCTGTTTTAATTAGCTTGACAGGTAATAAAGTAGAATTTTATAATTATACTATTGCAATGCACAAATGTTTCCTTTTAAATCTGTAGTTACTGAGTCACTTAGGTAAACAACAGCCAGTTTCTCTTCATCAGACCAGAAGCAAAACCCCAAACTCTGCTTTCCTCTATGTCTTGCTTATGGCTTAGGAAGGACCACATGCTGCTTAGGAATGTGGCTTAGCAAATCCTTCCCTCCCATAGTGATGAAATGTGTATAAACTCTGAATCTGCAGCACCCATAAGTGCACTTCTTGTAAGTATAACATGTGTGACCCCTCACTTCCCTAAAAAGTGTGCTTCCCATACACCCCCCCTTCCCATACACCACAAGAACAGGATTCTAACTTCTGGTGCTGTTATCAGGCCTAAACATTACATATCGCATCGCTGAACTTTTAAGCATTCATATGCACTAAAGAGTTATCCACACTTAGCTTTTTTTAAATACCACTTTGCTACAAGTGCCACATGGGTTATATCACAGAATTGAGGCATTTAACACAAATTCTGAGCACGTTCTTGCTAATGAGTAGTGTTTACCAAATAGTTGGTAAATGTTGTTTTGTAAACAGAAAGCAATTTCCATTCTTCTGTCTATAGTGGTGTCAGCATTTGCAAGCCATTATGAGTATGCATATAGCTGTCTACTCCAGTCGCTCACACTTGCTATCAAACCGGCGTTTAAGGATTTGGAATGCAGAACACAAGTCTGCAGCCTAAAAATAATATCCTGAGATTTGATTCTGCATTTCTTATTCAGGTTCAATTAATCAAGGTTGCCTAACTCTTCAGAAGTACTTTTCATCAGCAGACTGAAAACACTTTCCAAATGAAATGGGTATCAGTATCTCCTTTTTACTATGGGGAACCTAGAAATGAGATTTCACTTGAGAAAGGGCTTTGAGGCTAATTTAGGAGTACTGTCCAAAGGGATGAAGAGTCCATTATTCAAAGTTATCTTTCATATTAAGAAATAAGCTTTTCCTTTCAGACCACTACAAAGTGATATATCACAAAGTTTATCATACTGTCTTTGAAAACCTCTCACAAAGATTGCTTTGCAAGCTTCAGAAGGGCTAAGCGGAATGAGAATAGTTTGCTTAATCTACAGCAGTAATTCTGTTTTCATTGTAAACACCACCCAGGACTAAGGAGAAACTGAATTATTCCAAAGAAAAGAAAAATTAAGAAATTAAAAATTTTGATCAGAAGGCATCTGTAATCTCTCTGAACAGTTAGGGCAATAATGTCAAGATGGAAAGCCATATTAATTTTTTTAGCTATTCCATTGTAAGCTCTGAAAAGGTTTTCTTCTCCTTCAGAGATGAGATAATTCATACTTAAAAGCATGTTGTTCTTTGACAGCAATTTTATCCACGGGTCTTAGCTACACGGAAGCCAAGCTTGTAGGGCAGTTTTGAGACAGGGCAAAGGCAACATAGCAAAAAATAACCCACAAAAAAAAACCCAAAAAACCAAACCACCCAATGACAAAGAAAACCACAAAAACAACACATAAGATAATTTCAGGTTATATCAGTCAAAACCCACTTCTCTAATAACAACGGTGATTCCTTTGGACATCCAAGCTGAGATGCTATTAAGAAAGTTTGAGTTTCAGAAATGCCACAGTTTTGTTTGGCTAACTCAACTATGGAGTCAATTATTCACTGATTAAACATGAATTCTGAAAATCTCTCGACAGGAAAAAATAAGAGCCTAACCAGAAAAATGCCTCATTATTGATAACAATATCAATATGTCTTTTTAAAATGTTCATTCTTTAAGTTATATACATTCTTTCAAACAATGGTACATTTACACAAATAGGTTTTCTGAAGGCAAGCTGTTCCATGTTTTCAATAAACCTTCCAATGTAGAATTGCAAAAATGCAGTATATTCACCCTAAGAACTTAAATGCAGACTTCTGATGTATTCCTTGAAAAAAGGTAAACAAAACCCACTGTCAGTGTACTGAGAAACTAAGGAGCAGATTCCTTAGTCTAAGGAACAAACAGTGCAAAGATTTTGACATTCAACACAATAATGTTACAAATCAAAATTAGTATTAAGGAATTGTTACCTTCTCCAACGCACGATATACAGACTTCAGTCAAATTTCCAATACCTGAAAGTAGAAATCCATATGGAAAATCAGTTACACTTTTACTTTCAGTCAGAATTTCATTCTTATCCACATTAATTTATTTTGCAGAGAAAGAGGCTGTCTTTGAAAATATCAAACTAAAGATAAAGTACCACAAAGGCAAAAAGTACTAAACTGATCAGAATACTCCATAGAGTTTTTCCATTGCTTCAGTTTCCCCCACTCCACTGAGGCTATGGGACACACAAAATACATATTGCATGCAGAAGATATTTATGAAATTAGAATTGGGTGAGCACCTTAATGCAGCAAGCATACTAAGAAATACAAGCTTTTTCGCACTATCAACACATCCCAGATAGGAGAGGCACAAAAAGAGTCTGAAATTTTGGCCTAAAGATAAGCATTCATCATCGCTGTCTAACTGAAAGGTTGTAGGTTCTACTATAACTCAAGATGATGTCACAACCAGACGACTGCCCCATGCTTCTGTTAAAGTCTGTAATAGAGTTGCTGCTGAAGTCCCCAAGAATACAAGAGGCTTCTACACCACATGCTGTTATCAGTTTTGCCGTGGGAGATTTTGTGCCAAGGAAATAGATTGCTGGTAGCCTGCAGGTGTACTATGGCTTCATTTAATAAATACGTACTACTCACAAGCAATCAGTAGGTCTTAATAAGGAGTTGGTATGACATTTCTCAGCCTGCACTTCAGTTACACTCACGAAGCAAAAGGAGTCACGGACTGGCTCATCTGTGGGTTTGCACCACACTACTTGCCACTCAGATTTGCTGGAGCAAGAGCTCCCTCCCAGTTCAAGAGACCTGATGAGAAACAACTGGGATCCAGCACCAGCACTGAGTATGGGCAAGCTTCTTTGTAGAAGAACAGGCTTCAAGGAAGGCAGAGCCAGATGGAGCCCCACTGAAGTGAACACAACACTGGGTAGAGCAGATAAATATTTTATATTCAGAGCTACGCTAATTAGACACCAAGAAGAAATAAAGGGTTTCACACCAATCAAAATATTACTCTATTTACTGTGACTGTTCAACTTATCACTTCAGTCACAGAAAGTTTAGGAGAACAACTTGCACAAGAAACGCTCTAACACCAACACTGCTATATAGTTTTAGACACCTACGAATCCTGAAAACACTGCTGAAAACAAAGAAAACCTCCAGTTTTTCACTTTGAAAATTCTGATCTTCTCTATACTTCTGAAAAGTATCCATGAACTTATGTGGGCACATAGGGCAGAGCGCCAAAGCAGAAGAGAGTTTTCCTACAAAATGCCTGTCACGCAACCTTTGGAACTGCATTTGTTTTGGGCTTGTGTTTTTCAGATCCCTGTCATGCTTGTGCACAGAACTGAGCTAGGGCAAGTTTTTTTGACACTCATGTGGGAGACTCTGGATGAAGTCTCTTTTTTTTTTTTAAACTCTTCCCCCACAATCCCAGCAAACACCCTTACGACTAAGCCTATTACTGCTTTCTTCTGCTGGAGCTGCTCACACTGGCTAGATACTCACTCAAGCAGGACATCTCTCATATGCCCACTGTGTGCTTTGGATCCTGAATAATTCTGGGGTAAAAGGAACAGGCAACTGGTTAAAAACAGCCTCCACAGTAGGACTTCTATTCAACAGATGAAGCCAGCAACATGTACCTACTCAAATCCTTCAGAAATTCCAGCTTCTAACAGAAACACTTGTGTGGACAATTTCTTAAAACACTTTGCACTGGTAGAGAGATCTTGACTTAAACTAGGAACCTGCAGATTCAGAACATTTTACTTTCAGCATAGGATTTCATTTCACAGAAACTGCAAGAGGTTGAACATTGTTTTTCATAGTCACATGGTTGAGATGGTGATTATGGTAATTGTACGTTAGCCTCACAAGCAGCACTGAACCTGGACTTGCAGGCTTGAAAACCTAATGCATTTAAACTATGTTACCCCAAACATCCAGCAGTGCCCAAGCAATTTTGCTAAATGCCTCTCATAGCCTGGAGGGTTTGGCCATAGCTTTCCATCAATTCAAACACATTCCTTCATCCCAAGTGAAGAACAAACTGGAAACAGGTACTGAAGGAAACAGACAGGGTTCTCCCCTATGTGACACTATGGAAGACAGCACACTAAAAAATGAATTTAGCAGGTTCAGTATTTTCTGCTTCCCTTGTCAACAGAAGGCTTTGAAAAAACTTCAGAACACAGATGTGAAGTTGTCTCCAAAGGATAAGGCAACAACACTCTTTTAATGTGGCTCCCCAGTCAGCACTCCAGTTGTTCTCAAAGCTATAACTTCCAAGAAAGCTAAAAAAGAAATTCAGTTTTGCTCAATCTTTATTTCATGTAAAGAAACAGCACATACTTCAAGGAAAAAAAAAACCCCAACTCACTCAAGGATAGAAAATAAAAATAGAGACACAACACTTCATTCCACAGAAATACCGTATAATTGCACGCACACATACCAAAAAAAATCTGCTTTTCAGGTGGAGTCAGCTCTTTGGGAGCTGGCAACAGGGAGCACTGATGAGAGCCTGGAGTGCTGATCTCTCCTCTGCTGCCAGCAGAAATCCATACATTATGCTCCAAGTTTATATTGACACACAAATGCAGACTGAGCTGAAAGAAGCTGTCCCACAGAAAGCAGAGGTGCATTTCCCACCTGGAAGTTTATTAGCATAATATGCAAATACTGACATTCCTAAAGCATCTTTCCTCAGAGTACTTATATGAGATACGACTGCAAAGTAAGGGTGATGGTATTTCTCTATGGGAGGAAATCAAGCCTGGTTGATTGCAGGAACATTACTGATGCATCAGGCTCTGAACCCCCAAACCAAAATTCTCCAGTGGTCACTTCAAATGTACAAACCCCATTTGCTTATATATTTTCATCTTTTTACTGTCTGTAGCATTATTCCAGGCTTAGGTTTATCTAACTAGCCTACTCCAGCACTGTTTCATATTGCCTGCCAAACCATAGACCAGCCTTGTCCTATCTTCCAAATTCACCACTTTTAACTTAAACAATGAAACTATGAGACTTCTCATTTCTGCTTCACTCCAGTCTCAAATTAGGCACTCCTGAAGCCCTCAAACTACAGGTTTGTCTTTATCTGAAACCCCCTATATACTGTGTAAGAGTTTTCCCTGCTTCTGTTTTCTAATACAAATTTGACATCCTTCAAACCTTTCACTTTCTATAGATGCAATATTCTTCATTTAACAGCATGCTAAAGAAACGCGAGAATTACAAACCTGTGAGCCTATGGACTTGCTAAAACAAGTTATTAGATAATCAAGTGCATCTGAATCTGCTCTTGCTCATTTTAATTTCCAGCAGTACTACCAGCCTTCTTGAAGAAACATGCTCCCTACAACTGCTCCTATTACTGCCTATATTCCTGCTCCTTGAGGGCATTTCTCAGAGCAAAGTCCATGCACACCCAGCTTTGCCCTAGACCAGGCTCTGCTACCTTCTCAAAACAAAAAAAAACACCAGAGGACTCTAACCCTGTAGTATCACCCAGGTTTATTACGTATATCAACAGCAGTCCAACAAAGATGGTATCAAGCATCAGCCATGTAATTTCCTTCCAGAGGCACCCATCTTGCACAACAGGAACCCACATTTTCAGCACTATCTACCAGCTGCAGCTGAGACATGGTGCAGCCCTTCCTCAGTAGTATCTGAATCATTGGCTTGCCTCATGTTCATGAATTCAAACATTGTTATTAACACAATAGATTGATTATGGGAGCTAAACGGAAAGAACAGAGTTTTCTGAAGCTGAAAAATAAATCCAGGACACATTTGTCACAGAAGCATTTCCTGTGCATTTAAACATTGTTTAGTGAGTCAGCCAAAAGCATTTTGCAAGTGTAATCTATCTCATGGAAGAAAGACTCAAAAACCCTAATCACCATCATAACTATCCCAGCGTTTGATAAGTTTAACTTCAAAGTAAAACCATGTCAAAATAGAGATCCCATGTAGTTTATTGTAACAAAAAGAAAGTGAAAATTAAGTATTTCGAAGTGTTATTTTGAGGTAGCGAAATACCTTGGTCTCATCAAGTGGGGATGAGCATTATAGACTTACATTGGATTTTACAATCCTTTTACAAGGCTTTACAATGCCATTTGTTTGATGTCATTTGCTTCGCAAATGAAAAGAATGTTGACCTGCATGACTGCATATTGATAATGAATCTTTTAGAGACCAGAATTCTTTAGAGAGATTGACAAAGAAATCTCAGAGTGATTCACCAGCTGGTTCATAAATTGAACCTGTAAGCTACGTAACGCTTAAAATTGTCTTCTATTACTTAAAATGTGCTTCCCCGCTCCACCAAAATAGGCTGAGAACAACTGCTTACTGACTGCACAGAGAAGAGGCACCTGTTTGAAAGATGTTCTTTCAAAGCTATTTTCTCATAAAGATACAGGTGACGAGTCCATATGTCAGTAAAAAGCCCAGAATAACTGCAGAAGACTACACTCAGAGAGACTGATGTGTTCATCACCTTTCCACTTTAAATGCAAAGTAATGAAATGCATTAAGTTGTTTTGCATTGTCTGTGAGTGATATTTCAGTCTCTCTGAACAGCTGATTAAGAGATCTTTTGCTCGTTTGCATATAGCACATCAACCCAAGCACTTTCTAAAGGTTATTTTAACTGAACATGTCAGACTTTGATGACACAAAGGGAAAATTCACTTCAGATACAGTCAGATTTTTTGCATGTGTTTTTTCGCTACCACGATACAACCGCATCTTTGTAGTCCACTATAGCTCATTTTCCAAGCAACAGTAGGGCATGGGTTGTACTAGCTCCTCACTAAGAAAACAATCATATTTTATTCACCACCACTGTAAGATGCAGGTTATAACCTTCTTAATTTTTAATGAGACATCAAGGGCCATGTGGTAGTTCTAATACCATACAAGACCTGAGTTTAACTCCTCCTCCACAGGGAAGAGAGGTTGTATGAGCTCTCCAACCCATCACCAGCCCATGAGCCACTTTGCTTACTGGTGACTCTTTTCAGCGTCCACCCCAGCTTTACAAAAAGAGATGGGATCTTCCAATACTTCCGTATTTCTGCACTTTATTTCAGGTTTCTAGCTGGCCAAAAGCCTGCCTCAGCTGAAGGACACGGAGCAAAGGATATTGTCCAATGTCACATCTGAGTGATTCTTTGCATGAAAAAGCAAGCAGACATTAACAGGCTATACCTACCACAGAAGGGAGGGGACCATTAGTTCCCCTTCATTTCTTGTTCCTATCACTCTGTTATATTAAATCTTTTCTTACTGGGATTGGAGTGCCAGAAGCGAAAATTAGAAGTGTTCAGAAATCTCTCTAATCACTTGTAACCAATTACAAAATATCAGACAAGAAAGGTCAGTGATGAAAAAAAAATAGATCAGGTACTGAGTAATTAATGTCTACCCAACTTGTAATAATTAGCAATTTTGTTGGTTAATTTTGCATCTTTTACCATTCAGATTTCATCTGAGGTGACAATTTAGTGTTTATTTGCAAGCTAAAGGTATGTATTCATAAAGTCCCCTGACTGCTGTAAATGAAGGCCTTAAATATTTACTGCTAGTAAAACATTTTAAACTTTCAGCAATCTTCCAATACTCAGCAGTGAGATTTTTATGACCTTCTGCATTGAAGAATAATCTGCAACAGGCTAAAATGGATGTACGCCCACAGTCTATCCTTGCTAGAGCTACAGCTCCATCACCATTAAGTTGTTTGTTTTTCTCCTTTTTAATTTGTTCCTTGTCCTTGCAAACCAGAAGACATTTCAGATCGCCCACATACTCCCTCAACACCATCTTCTCCAAAAAAACGCCAAGGTCTTCTGATTTTTAAGTTGGTTTCTTTTAAAACTTGCTAACTTACGTAACCAGGTCACACAGTGCAGAGTTACATGAAGTCTGAAGAGGGTTTTGAAGTCAAACATGTCCATGTCAACCACAAAATAGACACCTCCCGGTGCCTATCTGCATTCTTTTATATAGAAAAGCAACAGTGTGAATAAGATTTTTGACTTTATATCTATCCAACACAGATCAAGGTTAGATGAACAGAAGACATTACAGTGACACCATAAAAAGAAATTAAAAACAATCAAGCCTGCAACATTGGACAAAAAAACCCAAACCCATCAGCTTCACAGGCTGTACCAGGAACACAAACTGTGGGGCGTTCCGTGTGGGAAGCACACAGCCAGGATGAGCCTGCTCATCTCAAGGGTGCCTCAACATAACAAGGAGCATTTTGGAAAATTTCTTTAACCCATTGCTCTCTGAAGTGTCAGGGAACAAAGGAGTGGACTTGAGGTATCACTGTTGTATTTCCATTTATTAACGCTCAGAAAAAAATCAACAGAGGCACATCGCCACGCTGCTCCTGCTCTTGGAGGCACAACAACAACCCAGGATGAAGCTAGGAGAGCAGGCATCTTGCTTGAAGAGCAGCACTCAGTGGAAAGGCAGCGGATACCCAAGCAAAAGGCCTCTATTTCTCCTGGCTCGTGAAAAGCCTCTGGTTTTTAAAAATGTTGCATTGTAACTAAACAGAACTGTTGCATAATCAATCTTTAAGACAATCAATTTAGCAAGTCCTGATGCCAATAGGCAATGATAAAAGCAATATCCTCAAAAGCCACCCTGACCTTAGCAGCCAGCTTAAAAAGGTGTTTATATATGGTATTTTGAGAATAGAAAATGGATACATGAACTGCCAATAGTTTGTCATCTTAATGTTCAGCACAGAACTATCAAAAATTTTTCTTTTCAGCTGTATTCAGTCTGCTGTAAGCAGTGCACAGCAAGGAAAGCTAGGAAGTATAACAATTGCTAGTATACACAGCAACAGCAAAAGCCTCACAAAAACTTCCCAAACACCGAAGAATGGCATTAGCAACTGAGGTACAATAAATCTCACTTTCCTGGAAACGTCTTGTTAAGGAGAATTCCATCACTAATCAGAAACCCATGTTACTAAACTATATCTCTGTCAGAGGTTACATCCAAAAGATACATAAAATACCCAAGAATAATGAAGAACTGATAACAAAATGCAATCTTTAGTTTTCCATGATAAGTTCCTTCTAAATTATCAGTTTATAGATGAATCTAATCAATACATCCAAAATGTCTTTAGTAACAGCAGACAGCAAATAAAGGCGAGTACAAGCTGAAAACCTATGAGCAGGAACAAAACCAGAAAGGCTGGTGGAAGTAACAGAAAAAACTTCGTATCTGAAATAAACTGAAGGAGTATCTGCCATATCTGTCCTGCAAGTGCCAGTGAGCAGACTGTCCATCATCCGTGACAACCGAAAGCAACAGATAAAGACAGAAATCCAGAAAATCCACTTATTTAGTTTGGAGCCATCTATTTAATACACAAGTTATATTTTTTAAAGGTATAAAAATAAGCAAGTCCCGAACAACAAGACTAGAATATTTTGAAGCAAGAGATTTAAGTGAAGGCCACAGACATATATCACCTACCACGAGCACACACTTTAAAATATGAACTGTAAAATCAGAGGAGCTTAATGTACAATAGCAAATTGTTACCTTCAGATTCCAACTAATTTTGTAACTGTTCTTCCTAAACATAGAGACACTAACAGACCATGAATCTTTTTCAGCAGGCAGGCTACCTGTGTCTCTTCCCCTTTAACTTCCCACTCCTGCAGCAACACCCTTAGAAGGAACTAGGGAATATTTCATCCATTTATCCTCTCAGAGTCACTAGGTTATGACTGGAAAAAAAAAATAAAAAAAATCTGTTGCAATGTAATCTCTCTGCATTCAGAAGCACAGAAAGCTATTAGTCTGCATCCTAGTGATACCAAGCTCTTTTCATACCAACAGTAGAACAAGCTAAGCTACCCAGCCTTGACATCTGTCAAAACAGAACAGGTCTCAAGTAGTAATTTATATGGGTAGCTTTTTTCCTCCTTCCCTTCCAGTAGTTCAATTATTGCAGCAGCATCATGAATAAGTGGTATCAGGGAAAATTAGAGAAAAAGAAAAGGAAATATAATAAGCATAGGATTGCCAAAACCCTCTTTTTTTTTAATATATGTATAAATTACTCTCCTCATCATTGTATTCTACTTCTGTGATCAGTTCAGTAATTTCCCCCTATTTAAGATTCATCAATTTTGCCATGATGTCCTTTCTGTTATTAAGTCCTATTTATCTTAATCATGCAATTAGTTTGACTACATTAGAAGCACCCAATGCAGAAAAAAACCAAATATACAGCCTTGGTCCTTACGCCTACACCCTGGGTAATCTAAAAGTATTAACAAATTTAGCTATAAAAATCAGTATATCAGCACTAGGGTGTATCATTGTTAACCTCGTGAAGCACAGTCATGCCTTCAGGCTATGTTTTTACATCCAGATAATTTGTGTTATCATAACAAGCAGCCCAGGTTTGTTTACACAGCCAGTGTAACATACCATCAGTCAAGCACAACATTATCTTCTGTGAGAACTAAAGCTGGTACAGATGGAAAGAAGGCTGAAAAGTTCTTTGATCCTTTTGGTAACAGTATGATTTTAAACAACAGTGTATATAAAGCCCAGCGTCTTAATTCTCACAGCTCAGTTCTTTTCCGTTCTTAGTAACAGGTACTCCTGCCTTGATCCTTGAGCAAGAGCTAAGGCCATAACTTCAGTAAAAAGAGCACATTAACAGTGATGTGCTTTTCAAAGGCTAATACTCCCAGCAGCTTCATTTTGATGGGGTGACAGTCTCTTAAGCTGATACAGCCCACAGGGTAGAGGAAGGAAATCAAAGGAAAGGAGTAGGGCTGGAAGCCACAGACAGACCTGCTCAAGGATCACAACCCCACAAGAGAAGGCAAAATCCTGTTCATGAAGGTCAAAACTTGGCAACCACAAATCTCATGAACCAACATAAAAGACTCACCCAACCACACCATATTTTCAGCTGTGTAGGCAGAACACCTAGAAGAGCAAACCTGATCCTGAGCACAGTAAAACATCACTACATCACTTTTTGACTTCCCTGATATTCAGGGGATCTGAGCTGGCTGCAGGAGAGTTACATTACAGTGCTGTCAATAAGGGCAAAGCATCCAGGACCTCAAAAAAAAGGAAAACGTGGAGAAAAAAAAAAAAAGTTGTTTAGTTCTAACTTCAAAACTGAACTTCAAAATTACTTAAGTCTTAGTGGAGAGGAGAACTTGTAACTTCTAACTTCTTTCTTTCTAAGAAATAGGAGGAAGCTTTGACCTGTTAGAGGTGAATGAAAATAGCACTGCAGCACGGCTGGTGTTAACAGCAAACGCCAATGCTCACACTTGGCCGAGCCACTGAGATGCATGCAGAGAGCTCAAGAGAAACAAAAAAACCAGCAGCTTTTGGTGGTTATTTTCTAAACCTGCATGCTTATTTTCCATTTCATCATTATGCAGCTGAAATCTCTGAAATGATGGCACCTTTTTCCAGCTTGCACCGTGGCACAGCATTACATTAACAGACATACCACAACAGTGGTGCAGAAGGCTGCACGCGGGGGTCTGCACCCACCAGCAGTGACAATATCCCAGGCTCCTGGATGCCACCCAGCCAGCATCGCTCCTGGCAGCATATGCTTAGGAAGCTTGTATAGTTTGGAGCAGGATTTGATTCCCCCCCAGGAGTTCCACTTCCTTAACTGCAGCCTCCACAGCAAAATAGCCAGTTGGTTAATTACATTGTTCCACCAAACATTTATTATTAGTAAAGCAGATTTGTTGTGGCTGCCAGGCCACAATTGATGTGAAAATACGTTTTGAAAGCCAAAGGAGAGTACCAACTTTCCCATAAAATGGAAAAATCTGAAAATAAGAGACGTTCATAGCATCCTATATAAAATGTTAATGTCGAAGGTATGCACAGAAAGCATAAATTTATCTACATATGCATTTAAGCAAATATGCTTCTTCATAAAAATAATGAGGGTTCTGTAAGATGGCATAAATATATTTTGTACATCTCACAAGAAGGTATAAATATATTGCGTGTATCTTTTTATATATATCTCCAACATGAAACATGCTGAGAAACTTAGCTCTATCAAGACAAACATACATTTCAAACTTTCAGAAATTAAAGTTTTAACAAAACTGAAGTTTTGTTCCTTTATGCATGTATTACTGCTATCTTTCATATAATGTATTTCACCAAAACCTTGGGTCAAGTGCAGCCTAGAGGTAAAGAAACAAGTAACAAATCAGTTTTGCTACATCTACATAAACCTTCTAGCTGAAGTCTCTATTATTACTGGAATAAAGTTGGCTAGCAAGCTTTCAAGGGAAATTAAAGTAAGATAGTTCAAATATTTTCTCTACAAATCTCTTAAGGAGTACGGACTTTTTATATTTCGTCAAACATACTGATTTTTCCAAAAAAAATAAGGGGGTTATACTCCCCCCCCGCCCCCAAATAACAAACAAATAAAAAAAAGTATTCATCAAGCAAGCCCATTTTTCTAGATTTCTGGTTTTCTAGCCAGGTCTACTAAAAAGACACTTAAAATTCACATCAGTGTCAAAACACATCACATGTAACATTAGGGATCTTGATATGATTCAGCTGGAATCAAGTTCAGCTGATTCGTTTCCCCTCCCCACTCCTTTTGGAAAGAATTAAGTCCAGTATCTCCATCTCCCAAGTCATTATTGTATCAATACACTGAATAATTTAGTAGGCAACTGTTTGACTTGACATTTTTATACAGGTCATAAACTAATACACCGAAAATACTAATACACTGAAACCTATGCCTTAACTAGTATTTCTGTGGGGTAAGGCTGCTCAGGGACTAAGCCACATATATGTGGCTTGCAATTACACACCACAAGGCTGCCCAAGTTTCACCTGGCTTTGCAAGACATTTTATGCATGTTTTGATGAGCAATATCAACTCACTCCTACAGAAGCCATGCAAATGTGTAAATAGCAATGCATATGAACACTGATAACATGAACTTTATCATATCTGTACAACATTAAGGATATTACTTAATCCTTGAAGGCTAAGCAGCTTATGATTAGCATTGACTATCTCAAAAGTAGGAGTGAAGCATTTCAAGGGTTTCTTTTGGGCAAAGACTCCTGGCTGATCATTCCCAGAGCTCTGACCAAGTGATTAAATCACAAGGGAATTGGCCAAGTACTAAAAGAAGTTGTTATTTAAGAGAGATGGGGAGTGATGGTGGGGGTGTGGGGTGGTGGAGAACGTTATCTAGCAGCTTATTTACCAGACAAGCTGTTCCTACTTCTTTTCAGTATTCCTTTCATACGCTTACAAAAATGCAGGGAAATATACCTAATAGAAGGAAGGAATGAGTAAATGCAATGGGAGAGCCAGAAACAACACGACACAGAAATCACCAGTGCAAAAGCTCCAATGAAAAACACCACAAAGCTATGTTGCATAGAGTTAAATCCTCTATGTACTGCTACTACAGCTCAACAATGGAAAATACGCATGTCATAGTACTTTTCTATAGTTTGAGGAGTTAAATATCCTCTAAGGTTTTGCCCAGCTTTAAACCCCAACTGACCACTACATGCTGTGTACAGCTTGCAACCCAAGCAGGCAAATAAATATCGGGTACACTGTTAAAGTAGACCCCAGTAAGTCAGTAAGAATCCAGCTCCTAGAATGTTTCTGAATACAAATTAATCCTTATTTACATCTATGAAAAAGATAGTAGATATTAAGAAACTACCTTTCAGAGGTCAAGAGCATACCAAAATGTTTCACTGGAGTCTCATTAGCTGCAAGGCTTATCCAACTAACATAACCGTTACTGCTACTACCAATACACCTGGAGGCCTCTCAGTGCTTTGTGCTTGTTAATTCTTCTCTTCACATCAGCCGTCTAGCACACATATCAGAATTTATGTTTCTTAAATATAAATGAAGATGGCTTGTGTGCAGGACATTAAGCAGCAAGTCAGTAATTAACTCCAGGTACATGCTCTCATCTTCATGAAACCAAAGTATTATCTACATAATAACATTAGTTTTACCAAGGGAGGTGTGTAGGAGATGTTGGGATAAAGAAAATAAAGTTCTGAGAAATAGCTCAACAGAGGCACAAATAACCACAGAGCTAAAGCAATTTACTGAATCCTGCACATAATCCTCAAGAAGACACACTACCTTCAAACAAAAGTCTTATTCCACCATCTTCTACATTTTCCAAAAGCCTTTTGACAGCACAAGCCTTCCCTGACCAGGACAACCAGGACCCCCCCAACCCTCTGCCAACTCACCTGGACAGACCCTGGGGAGTCCCTACTCTTCTGATTCTCTGTGCAGAGCCAGCACACAGCCCATCACCACCCTAAACAGAGCCTGATGCTCTCCACCTTCTCTAGTAAGCTCCTGTAAAGCTCCATCCCCTCCCACCCACCTTCAGGTATGCTTTTACCCTCCCAACTGGGTGCAGCTGGGCAGGGGAAGGGAAAGGCATGGGCAAACCTGTGCTGCACACAAGGACTGGCTTGCAGCCCTGCCAAATAGGTACACACTGTGTAACCATTAACACGTTATTCCACAGGACCTGTGTGAAAATGCTAAATGAGGAAGACTGAGTTGAGATGTGGCTTTGATGCCACCTACCATTCACTCAGACAGACTAGGAGAGGCACCTCTCAGAGCTTCTCCATCAGACCCAGCAATGAGATGACTGCTGCAGCATAACATTTCTGGACAATATGAATCTGACAGCGGCATAGGTGGGAGCTATTTTGTTAAATGCAGAAGCAGCAATGAGAAGCGAAAAGACACTGTTCCTTGAGCAGACATAAAATTCTTTACTAAACTCAGGGGTCTAACCAGCAAAGCAAAGAAAAAAAAACATTAACTACCAAGGCACCCAGCTGCTCTGGCCCAAAAGGAAACACAGGCTATCCCACAAGACAATACCATCTTTTGGGACATTTAAAGCTGTTTCGGGAATCCCAAATATTTTCCCAGATATTCAGATTAGAGAAACACAAATGCTAATGAACTGGCCTTGAGCTGTCAGCAGCAAAGGGCATCTCCCTCCTCCATCAAAACTCTTCCCAGCTTGCAGGGCACATAACAAAGCAGAGACTTTTCCCAGAGCTGTTATAAACCCAAGGTGTGCTTTCTGCTGCATGTCAGGGTGGACAAAATCACCTAACTGGGTCTCAGAGACCCTCTGTTATGGTGATGCTCAGAAAACACTATATTTCTTCCGAAAGGATAAGTGCTGGAGGATGGGACAGCAAGAAATGGGCAGTGACTGTAAAATCTGGCATCAGAGTGACTCTAAGTGAGGCAGTGGAGGACCAAGGGTGTGAGGATGGCAGCAGGAGGAATAAAATTACCATTACTAGAACTGGACATGAAAGCAACCATTGCCCTTGATGGCATTCATAAAGTATATCCTTAGTAGGTATTACTGTAATAAGGTAATATTTTTTGTTAGAGCTGCTACATGGAAAGCATTCATCCATGCCAAGAACAGAGGTCACTGTCTCACTGCTTCCTTACGGGCTGTGCTG